>NW_014577178.1:40681-56658 GCF_000485595.1 Priapulus caudatus | reverse complement strand
ACCGTACCGTACTTACTTAGTTAGTAAGGTAGTACGTACGTACGTGCGACGTAAGTAAGAAGGTAGTAGTGTGTGTGTGTGTGTGCGTCGCGTGTGTGTGTGTGTGTGTGTGTGTGTGTGTGTGTGTGTGTGTGTGTGTGTGTGTGTGTGGTGTGTGCGTGCGTGCGTGCGTGCGTGCGTGCGTGCGTGCGTGTGTGCGTGTGTTTGTGTGTGTGCGCGCTCGTGTGCGTGCGTGCGTGCGCGCGTGCGTGTGTGTGTGTGTGCGTGTGCGCGTGGTGTGTATGTGCGTGCGTACGTGCGCATGCATGTGAAGTCTAGCGGCGTAGACTAATACGGAGAAATATATCTGCTATTTGTTTACGTAGATGTTTAAGAAATTACAACAGTGCTAGTTCAGAAACAAGCGCTAATCGATTGTAACATATGTAAGGCGAATGGCCGCGAGACTCCGACCTTGTCCACCACCAACACTCTTCGCTCGCGTAGTGAACGTGTGGGTGATCCTGCCTCGGCAGGTGCTGTGAAGAAACTGGAATGTTTCCTGACACTGTGCGCGCCCGTGTCTTTGTTATGGCGCCGTACTGTCTGGCACAGACAGCTCAGGGGCTGTTCACGCATTCCGCAACTGACTGCCTGGCAACCCCGAAGGCTGGTAACCAGCCACTGCAACTAGAATGCCGGTCCCTGATTGAGTCGGCCGCACTGCTGTACGCTTGGGCGTGTGTGCGTGGTGGTAGGGGGGGGAGGGGGGAGGGGGGGGTGCGGGCGGGCGCTACACATGCTGATAGAAGAAGAACATCTATTCTGACGTTCAGATGAGTGTCGGGAAACATTTTGCATGCAAAGCAGTGTTGTAAAATCGCAGTAGTTACAAGTAGGTGTGATACGCGCCCGACCGTCTAGAGTTTATAGTAAGTAATTAGTCTGACAGAACAAGAAATGACCTCTTGCTGCAGAACGATGTTTGTTACTGTGGGAATTCCGTTTAAGAAATAAGGAAATGATTTTACACGGGTACTAATAAATTTAATCCAATCCATAAATCAGTAATGGTATTTTCTGCGTGACAATTTATTGACACGAGTTAAAAGTGCAAACTCCGGTTACCAACGCAGTCGTTGCCAGCATGTTTGATAAGGTCAACAGATTTCGGCTAATCCAGCCAGGCACATATTCCTGCTACCATTCTAAAGGTGCCATTGTTAATACGGCAGCAGGGGCATGTCTTCTCTGAAAGGTCTTTGCTGGCGAGAAAAACCAGTTTGAGACGGATTTAAAAGCGCGTCATAATTACTCCCCGAAGGCGCGTGGGATTAGGTATCCTCGAACACTCGAGATGAATTTGTGATGGGGATTATTCGGAATCGCTACCCATTATACAGATTTAGGTGTTTGCGTTTCTTATAAGAGTTAACAGCTTTTAGCACCTCTCGTTTTGACGGAGTTTGGCAGTTTCTGCTTTAGTCCGAATGCGCGTGCACTCGGTGTGCATCTGATCGTGTGGACGTGTATGCTGGATGAGGCACACTCCTTCTCAGTTCTATTAGGCGAACGCAAATACTAACTGTGTACGTCCTTTCTTCACGGATTGCGATGCGACCTGGAAGTTAAATATGATTTCGACATGTAGTTTTAACCCTAGCCGTCTAAGATGTGTACATTATAAGTATAAAAGCGCGAGAGGGCGGGTATGAGTGGTAGCGTGCATGATAACGCCACCTGCTTCATGCAGTCTATGCTGCAGCTAATTAGTAGTCGGGAAGCCAAGTAGGCCAGGGGGATGCGCTTACAGCTACTGAAGAAGTAATGGGGAATTTTGCATTTAGAAACTAGTTTTATTGTCGTTGGGCAGCTGCGATTTTTAAGTGAATCGCGCAAAAGTCGAGAAAGTTCAGGTAACAGAGTGTACTACAAACACATGAGCAGGCAGTGGCTAAAATGTTTGCTGTCAGCAATGCTATTATACGCTGCATGGGCGATACTTTCTTCATCATTTGCAAACCCATCCCTCCCGACTCTCTGGCATATAGCGTGTCAAGTAGCCTAGCTATTCGCACGGTTGGCTGTGTTTAACAACAACGATAGCTTGGGATTTTAAAACGTCGTATATAGGCGTGGCTTTGGGAATTTAGTATTTTAGTAGTTTGTTTAGTAGTTTAGTATGTTATTGTGTGAATTCCCATTTCTATTAAAATGATGTGCTACATCATATCAGCTGCCTTCCACTCCCTCTTCATTTATGCACCCACATTCAAACGCGCTACTCCGAAAGTTAAACATTGAACACAATAAACTAGCGGTGACCGAGGTACGTGTAAGTCACTTAATTGTAACACAAGTAGCGTAGAGCGCGTATAGCAGTGGTAATAATGTTTCAGTCGTGAGAACTGCGAGGTTCATCGGTGTTAGTCACTAATCTGTTTCTTACCGTTCTGAATTGTGCACAGTGATAGTTGAACGCCGTCTGCTGCATGTCGAGGCAGCAATTCGCCAGTTTATAGCAAGGCTGATATAAAACTTTACTGCTGACAATAAAATCTGTGCACGTTGTTAAGTTTGCTGTGCATGCGCAGAGGAATTTGGCAACAGGGTTTGTTAACCGATCTAGACATTAAAAAAACTCGGTTAACTCATGTCTGCGGGATCAAACAGTAGTGGCTTAGTTACAGAATTTCAGACAAAAGCGATCCCCACCCACAAAAATAACACTGACTGATTGATATTAGGTAGTCGCCATGTTTTTTTTTCAGATGTGATGTTTATTCAAGATCTATTCCTTCAGCAGCGTAGTCACTGAGATTTGTGCAGGGCTAGGAATTTTTACCTTTGCTTAATGAGTAGTATAAACATATCATTTCTGTAGGGGTAGTTTTGTTTTGTTTTCTATGCTAGTGTTTTTGTTTTTCTCCCTCTCTGCGATATTGTAAAAAATTGGGGCACGTGAAGTGCGGAGATTTCAGTCACAGAAAATGTTAAGAAAATGTTTTCCTTGGTCACACATGTTTTACTTTTTGGTTGCAACTAAAACCTGGTATCGTTTAGAGCCCCCGTGTTTTGGTGCCAGCCTGTCTGCCACCACTGAAAAACCCCGCCAAGGTCAGCAAACCTTCTCAAACTGGTCCTAAGAGGCAGCCGATAACGTTATATAGCCTGAAACAGTATTTGGACAAAGAAGCGCCCTGGCAGGGTGATGAAAACCGAAACCTCATTTAGCAGTATAGGCTGTATATTAGTGGCCTAAGTCAATCGAAAATGCAGATGGGCAAACTTGTAAAAACCTCTGTGGGACTGCTGACTACGTAGCTAGCTGACAGACAAATCCAGCAGATGCCGTTTGGTATACATCCGCTCCTTTGTGTGCAGTTAAGGCTGGATTATCTCCGTAGAATTGGAAATGTACAAATAGCTTGTGGTGGCAAATGCGCGAGTAATTGCTTATTGTGGGCTGTTGCACTGCTGCCCCTCTACGTCATGAAAATAGTAAAACATCCGACCATGTTTCTGAAATAGAATCTCTACAACTTTAGCTGTATGTGGCGCTCATCTTTGGATAATCTTTCAATCATAAACGCGGTGCTCGTTCCCAGTAACGACGCCGCGATTTGATTAATTACGAGCGCGGGTCGTAAACGAGAGGTGCGCGCGCTCACAGACGCTCTTTGCCGGCAGCCGCAATATTTCGCTCGGCGATTAAATCGAATATTGACGACCAGATTTCATATTAGCGCGTCGTTTTGCGTCGCTCGGCCGACAGACGCGTTGTTCTCGGCCGACGACGCAGACTTCCCGAGTCTTTGTGCGCGAGAACGAGCGCGGCTAACAGATGCGATTCTTAACGTGATGCTCAACTTTGTCATGGCAACCGAAACGGTGTGTCAAGACAACCGCGAGCGTTTGACAGCACACGGCATCTACTAATGTGTTTTTTTCGCGCGAAGTAAATATAGTTTCGCTACTTCTTCTTCGTGGCCGTGCTCCAGCCGACGATTACGCACGTGGTGCGTGTGGTTATAGCATTCCGAGTAGGATTTGCTTAATGGAAACGTTATAGAATGGAGAGAAAGTTTGATTGAGTACCAGAGGAAATTAATCTATAGTTTGTAAAATGTACGCCGTTAATACCTGGACAATGAACTGCAAGATTACAGTCTTTTACCAAATGTGCCCAGTGTAATAGCAGAATGTGGAAAACATTTGTTTAAATTTTAATTAAATTTTGTTAATTTAATTCTCGAGATTATATAATATTACGGTTACTGTTATTTTTCGGTTGTAATGTGTCTGTGCTTGTGAGCTTAACCTATCTTGTTAAATACTATTAAAATGGACGTAATATGAATTACGTATGGCAAAAAATTCCATTTGTGGTGTTGAAGCTCATTAAAATATAATAATACTAACTAGTAAATATACAAACGTGCTGTGGAATTGACGTGCAGTGGAAAGCCGAACATGTTGTTCCATGTGAAATTGAGCCATGATAATAACACGTAGGCCTATTATTGATAAATACACGTATAATTTTTTTTATCTAATTGTTGTTTAGCGTATAGCACGTGAGAAAGAATATAATATAATTTCTATTAACGTACAAGCTTTAAGCAATACTCTGAGGTTAATTTTGCTTTATATATGCAAAACCCATTGTTGTGTAACATTAATGAGACATAACTACTTATCTAATTTGAAAATTTATAGCACCATTGTATATTATGTCGCTTATAATGGTGCGAAGGAAGTTATAATTCGCGTAGGTGCATGGATTACGTAAAGGGGAGCATTTATACTGTAATTATTAAATAGCCAGCACAATAGTTCAGGTTTACTACCAATATTAGTTAATTTACACATTATTTATGATGTATTAAAAAGTTTGTACTGTAATAGTAATCAGAGGTAAATAGATTAGCATTTTAATAGGGTGCTGTGTGATCACCACTGGGAACCATTAACAGTTGTGTGAAACATGAATACGTGGGCAACTTTCAAAGTAACAACTTTCAATGTTTGTACTAATTTTACGCATGTGTAGTGATTATGTAATAATCGTTAATAATAAACAGTAAAAATAGCCAGGTAGCATAATTTACAAAAAATTGTTCATATGCATGTATAGTAACTTGGTTTTATTTAGCAAAGAATAGTGTGATTATGAAACCATCATATAATTTGGTTAAATAATTAATGTCGTAATTGCTTGCATGGCAGCTAGTATTACAAAGCCGATAATCAGCACCCTTTGAACTATGTTTAGGTTGGATTGGGTGGAGGAGGCACAAGTATGCTACATGCATCCCCGGACCAGAGGAAGACTGGCTCTCCCTATTATGGTACCTACAGTGACACACGGCGGCGGTCACTAGACACAGCAGCGTCAGGAGGTGAGAGCGACACGCGCCCACGGGCAATAACCCCCCCCCCCCCCGCTGCATTTACGTTTTTAACTACATGTGGCGATTGTGGCGATGTAAGATACTGTAAGAAGAAATTCATGCGACTGTGCGAAATATTCACTAAATAGAGAGAGTCAGCGGCTAAGATGTAACGTTTTTATGCTATTTTGATATGTACCATGGCCTTTCGGTGGTGATTCCAAATTTTCACTTCTAGTTACTGTTGTATATATAAGTATAACACTGGCATTCGGTTTACAATGGCAATATCATCTGCTGTTTAAAATTTAGTCTTGATATTGTAGTTGGTATTACTTGTCATCGGTTTCATAAGCAAGTACTATTTGTTATGCATGACACAGCCCATAGTTGTTGGAAATGATAGCACGCACAGTTACACCTTTTCCATTTGTTCAACGCCTACTCTCTAGAAACAAGAGAATTGGAAACGAGGTTTCGTCGTGTTGATTTATTATTTTTAGAAAATCCCAATATATTGACCTAGCCATAGAGATCTTGGTTCATTACCGTTTTATTATCGAACTGTACGTGAATGTGATTACAGTAGCCCGCAAGAAAGCGTCGATCTGTTAAAATAAACAGTGGCCACTGACTTATATTTAAAGTACGGCAAAGGCACGCACATGCTTGCAGGCGAGATACTGTTGGTCTGCACCCTACAGTCAACTCGTCACAGTCCTAATGCAACTCTAAGATCGGATTTAATTAAGTCGGCTCCTGTAAGTCAATAATTTCAGCTCCTGCTAAGTGCATTAAAGGTATATATCTATTAAGACCCTATATATGTGAGATAAGATGCGGTATACTTGTGCAGCAACCGCGGGCTGTCATATAGGTGAGACACGTAGACTGCCGGACGAGCAGCCTCAAATTGAGAGATTGATTATTCGTTTCTATAACGAGATATATGCTGCGCTCTAAACTGCCGAGAGTTGGTCGTGCGTAACTTCTCGCGTCCCCCCCCCCCACACACACACACGCACGCACACACAGACGCACACACTCTCTCTCTCGTCCCGTCGTGTTTTGCTCGCAGTGACCACGATAGTGCAATGCTTATGCCGATAGCAACAGCTGCGTTTCGATGACATGTGAAAAGAGTGCCGCTATTTAACAAGGTGGAGATGGAATTGCCGCTTGACCTCTTCCGCTCATTGATCTGCTGGTAGCGCGGTGTGCACTTTATTACATCATTGGATTGCGAGGCGTCGCAAGCGGCCTCATTTAATTGGGTATTTGGGTGATGCTCGCGCGAAAACGATTTTCGCTGATCTTTGAGCGTGATGCTAACACTGATCAAATAAGATTTGGGTAATGTGAGTTTAATGAAGTAAACAGAGCGCTCGTCTAATCTACTCGTGAGATACGGCACGTGTGCGCTGGCAACCAGCAGGACCGAGGACAGTAGCGTTCTGGAACAGGGAATGACAGCTTCGGGCATTTTGCTGGCCAATGCTATTGATGCCACACAATCTGCTTAAGGGGTGGCTAGTTAATGTACTACGATAGAGCAACCTTCCAGTGGGTAAGCAGGTGTGGAACGATCAGCAAACCTATGGTGGATCCGACTTATTTGGTGTGATTGCGATGCTGTTCATTAACGAAAGAAATTGGTTATAAAGCAGTTATATCATCTTTGGGATCCTCATTGGGCGGCATTTTATAGGTTTTAAATATTAGGATTTATCAATGTATTCATTGCTGATTGTACAAAGAAAAAATTGTTATTAAGAAATATTACACTGTGGTTATTCATAGATATCTAAATAATTAATGTAGACTGAGTGTAATTTCGTGGTATAACTGTATGGCATTTTATTTCTATTTGCGATTCCCGTTTACTATACTATATTCATGCATAACTTTTACATGTTCCTCGCTCTTTTTCTCACAAACTTTTGGCTTAAATGCTAGGAATGTTTGAAGTGCTTGCCAGCAGATGGAGCAGCAGTCTCGTGCATGATAAGTCACTCATTAGTAGAACAATATAGAGAATTCTGCATTGCTATTTATTTTACATTTATAGATATTAATCTAGTCTTGTGCTTTTTTACAGTTACTAAATACCCTTCACCGAATGCATCAGGCGTTAAAAGACAAAAAGTGAGTATATTTATAATATTATTGACAAAAATATCCCGACCCACTGGTAAGGTCGCTAATACGTCCTATCCGTGCTTATTCACAATGGTGCTTTTGTATTCCCAAGAGGATGGAAAAAGCAAATTTCAGCGTAGGCTAATGCAACCCTTACTTGAATGTTCAATGGTATGACTGCATCTTTATTATTGCTAATTTTGATGCACATGAACACATGATTGCTGAGATTCAGTTGGTTGTATGGTTTGGGTTGATGTGAGAAGTTGGCATATATATAGGTGTAAATTGAGCCACTTATTGTCTACATTCAAAATGTCCATCGAAAATCCAGGTTATCCACAGGTCCTTGCAGTTGTTATTTTAAGCCGTGAATATTTGTTTCTATCACTGCCTGTATACGCTATAGTCTCCCACAACACGCAACACAGGGCTTTGTGAGTGAACGTTTTCAACACGTGATGTATGGAATCTATAAACATGGCTTCGTGCGACGTAATTTGGTCAAAATTTGATGATTGTGAAGCTCATTAAGGCTAGATTAGTGCTAATTGATTTACTTATTCCAAAATTAATTGAGAGCAGACTCAAAGAGAATCGCAACAGTGAGGGCAGATGTCGTGGATCATGAGCAGGTGGGATACAGAATGTATCTATGGACGCGTGAGACAGATGCTAGCTGCCGCGTGTCGTCTCCTGGTTAACTGCCGTGTATAGTTACGCGTATGTGTTCCAGCTATGCTAATACATAGCGCAAAAAATTCATTTATATTGCCAGTTTTACCGTGCTTACGATTTCGCATGTTGTACCGTTACTGTCAACTATATGCATGTGCCTCTAGCCAATGTCTATCGCTATCGAATGGAACTGCTGCTGAATTATATGCTTGGGGTTTCAGGTAAATGCATATCTATAACTATATGTACCGCTCTATAACTATGTGCGTCGGTGACTATGGTTTCCATGTTTAAACAATTCGCCATCGAATAACGGTGCCCGTAGATTTCATTCATATCTCTCTCCTGATCCTCCCCGGAAAAAAATGATTGGCTAATTCCGTCCGATATATATACTCAGCCTAGCTAGCAACTTATTTAAAGTCAAGTGGCCGGCTGCCAAATATTCTTGTCGAATCTTACGCTAAATGCTTCGTCTACCCAACGGCAAACGGGGGAGGCGTACGGGGCGATGTCGTTGCAACCTGATGGTTCACTTTCCTCGCGCCTTAACAAGTGTTTACAGCAGCAGCGGCCGAGCGCCTAGCACAACACCGCCTTTGTTTATCGGCCGAGTTTATTTGATAAGAGACGCGCGAGTGTGAGAGAATGTGTTCGATTGGCCGTAAATTGTCGGGTGTATCGTCTTCGGACAATTTTTCCTAAATACGAGCATTGCCAACAGATGTACGACAGGCTGGGCAGTGGTAGCTGCGAACACTGTGTATTAAGCGCTGTGGCCCTATACTTACCTCATGCTTCATTCAGTCAAAGGAAGCAAGATGGTAGGGTGCAAACGTATTATACTGCATCGATCCTTGCCTGGTTATTTTTCTCTATTGTGCGTGGTCGCGTGTATGTGTCTGTGTATATGGGGAAATGGAATTTATTATGTTAGTAAGCTATTCAATTAGCAATTTGTATATTTTAAACAATTAACGAAGCAAAATTGTGTTATATGTTAAATCAAAAATTTAACAAGTTCTTGAGTCGAATTACATTGATAATTATTGTGATATAATTATGATATAATTCCGATTAATAATTCAATATTATTATCTTGCTGTAGGTGATAGATCTAGGGTAGAATTGTGGCATTCATCAGCATTACATCTGAATGTTATTTAATTAAATACGGAGTACGCCCGGCCCTACGCTTATAACAATTATATCAATATTAATAAAATACATCCTGTTATGTTGAAGTACACACAGCTTCACACGCCACAGTTAGTAATCTTTTTTTAAACAGTTTGGGAAATTTAGTTAACAAACAATCGAAAAGTTATATCTTAATTGACACCTACAATCCTACAAGTCGGCTGCATGGCAATCGGCAGCAGCAGTATAACCTAACGAGAGGCTGCCCGATTACTCGCTTGGCTCAAGTTGGATCCATATACGTTTTCATTAAACAAGCAACATGGAGTAAAACCCTTAAGTATCCACTTCAGTATGTAATGTATCCCTTAGAAAACAAATTTGCACCATTTGGTTCGTATCGGGAGGCTGGAGCACTCTCAGAGGCTGCGTTGAGAATCTTCACTTTCACAACAGCCATGCTTGAATGTTGCGCATGCTCATCTTCCTGCTGCTGCCAGCAGAGCTGGTCGTGGCAACGTACTCTGCTGCACTAATGACAGTGGTGCATGGCGCCCCCGTTTTCGCTGCTTCATCCTTGGCATCTGTAATAGCATGCGCAGTTATGCCACTTTAATTTAGCACTATTTTTCGTAATTTCCTGTTCTTCATATGCATTCCCGTTCTCATATATCAAAGTGAACTTGAATCAGTGAAAAACTGTTCTAAAACAACGTGCCGTTGTCACGGATTTTAGTGGTTTCCATTCCCATTATGCTAATTACTTTTTCAAATTCTCTTAATAGTAACGTGCATGTACGTGGGGGTTATTTGTGTTTTTCCTTGAAATGTCCAATATTTTGTTTTTGGTTACTGAAGGCGCCATTACGTATATAAAACATGAGTTTGAAAATATACTCACTATAGCAGTGGCAAACTAGTGTAATATATGTTTAACTGTTTTTGGTATCGTGGCTCGGGAAATTCTGCAGGCCTGCTCAGGGGATGAAAGGTTCCTGAAGTGCAGTAAGATGGTTAGCCTGTAAAAGCCAACGCTATCTTGCAGCGATGGCATGATAGTGTTTATGTGGTGAATAAAGGAAACCAGGGAGCCAGCACATATGGCATGCACATTTTGGTAGATTCCACAATCCTGGCATTGTGTACACAGCGGGTTTTCAGCGGCGTTTAACCCTTTCCTGTGAACACCGGCATTGCTTCGAGCATAATCAGTCCCGCTCGCAAACATATTCATTCACAAGCTTGTGTATTTCGTAGTAACATAAACAGCAGTGTCTTAAGTATTTCTTTTTCGTCACGTCTTTTTCGTCGGGGTGCTACCTGAGACGTTCTGCTAAACTTTGTGGGCAAATTGCCGCGATTGCCATAGAAAGGTTGCAGCATTAAATAATGGCTAATAAATATGTTGTAAAATAAAAGCTAGACTACATGTTTTTTTGCTCTAGTTTAGTAAGCCAGGGATAATAGTAGTGAAAACTAGTATATATATACTTACTTGCCTTATAATTTTGACAAGTTATTCAGAGCCGTAGGCTGGGCAAATTCCTAGGGGGGCAGTGGCGGATTCAGGATTTCAAGGAGAGGGTGACAAACCGGTGGGGGGGGGTCTGGGGGTACCCCCACAGAAAATTTTGAAAAGGTAGATTGCAGGAGATGGTATTTGAGGCACTTTTGAGTACATGTACAGCCTTTATTCTGACTACGACAATTCTCTTTTAGTAGAATAATTTTTTTTTGGGCTCCAAAATCTAGGTGGGGCAGCTGCCCCCCTTGCCCCCCCCCCCGCAGGCTACGGCCCTGCTATTTAAAAGTCATTATTTGTTTAAAAGTCAACTGTTTCAAACACTCACTCTGTTTTTATTGCATAAAGCTTGTGTTTTTTTTAATACAATTTAGACGTGAATGCACTGGATTTCTCCTACATTTGTTCTTATATACATATTTTCCTTTGATTTTATTTCATATATATCTAATAGTTTTGCGTAGAATGTTTAATAATCTAGTCTATTATATTCATATATTGTCGTTCAGCGTCAATTAGTACGTTGTACTCTCTTGATTTCCTCGGTTTTATGATAATGTTCCATAAGCTTACCTCTTTTCTCGTTTGGGTGCAGCAAATTGAGGTTTTATAACTGATTAGCAATGCTATTTACCCATTAATTACTTGGGCGTTAACTATTAGCCAAAATATTACGAAATGATTCTACAGTACTTTCGATATAGTATACTTTCATAATACTTTCCACCTCCCCACACACGAAGACCCGTCGGACATGTTGCGTTAACATTCCGAAATGCGGAGTTATGGTTCTAGCCATGCTGACTGTCAGTGTGTGTGACTAAACTAAGCCAATACAGGAGACGAGTAGATGTAGACAAAATCATAAATTTTACACACTGGGATATAACGTTGTGCAAAAAAATCAATTGTTTCTGCAATTAACTACATTGCACATTGGCAACAAATGCTGTTTGGCAATAATGATCGATTTTACCCTGAACTGTGGGTGATTTTTTGTCAATGTGTAGCCAATATCGTCTTCGTTTAAGCATCCATATAAGATTGCTGTTTAATATGGTTTACGCGCAGAAACGCGTAATTGCTTTTGCTGTTAATATATTGTCCATTACACATGGAGATTTTTCAAGGTAGTATTTCACAGAAATTCACGAAATCTCCAAGGAACATACTTGTAGGTGGATGTTGTCGGCAAGGTATTAGCGCATCGAATATATTTTTCAGTTATATATTGTGGTAATTAGTTCTGTGTAAAACTACAATAAACACGACGCTAGCCAGTGTATACTACGGTTGGAGCGTCCGTAGTTTTTTTAATATGACTAGAATTTCTTCATCTTATTCCTTCTCCTGCATGGAGGTTACGCGCGGCAATTTTTTTAAATAGCTCTAACAACTTAGTCAACATGGTACGTACAGTAGGTTCGGTGCTGGGCACTGGACAGGAGCCTATTTGCTGGTAAAATGTTCCCATGTGGATTCAATTTAGCGGGAGCGCCCACTGGGAGGCTGCGCTCTGATTAAAATGTTCTGACCTGGTCATGGAATTCGGGCTCCCTCGTCAGCAGTCGGAGCTCCCCACGCTACATGTTTACCGTTTGTTTCTCTACGTTCAAATACCGTAAAATGTATGAATTCATTAAACAAGTACTCATTGAATTAATTGACCCTGCGATGCGTTAATTATTCGATTTGACTCGTTATCTTCATTTAATGAAATTTATATGCAGAGATTTTAGTTTCATGCTGGGATTCCGAATTACCTAGTATCGCTATATTTCGAAATGTGACTAGCATGGTGTGTAAAATATATCCGATATATTTATTATTATATGTCAGAATATTAAAGCTCCGTAGCTGGCATTCCTCGCGTAACCCTAGTTACATTTTCTTGTCATTATATTGTCTGTAGGTGGCGCTATTTTGTGTCGCGACCATGTTCACATTATGTTGAGGCAACAGGAGTTACTAAGCAGTAGCAGGAATATGGGAAACATTCGATAGAGAGTAGTATCTTGGTTTTTGATGTTGGTAATGCTGTCACGCTATTCTCCTGTGTGTGATAGTCGTGACGACGACGCGTCCTCACGACTAGGAACGTAGTCGTGAGTCATGTTTGCTCCCTGCTATCATTGCGCAACGCGGTAGTCACCCTTGATTACGGGGGGGGGGGGGCAGGGTTACTGTGCGGTAGCAGGTAGCTTCATGGGTAGATTAACACATCCGTGATAAACTACTCGCTAGATTTGTGCCTACACGCATCAACAACAGCACGGTTATACGGAGTAGCTCCCCCTCCCGAACAAGCGTTTCCCGAAGAAGCAGTCACAGTTTGTTGACCCGGCTAGGTGGGGTGGATATCTCTAAGATGATCGGGCGAGATTAAATAACTAGTGGGTGAATGCTGGCGACTTGCTTGTACAGCGGTCAAGCGATGCGCGTGGAACCAAGCTCTCACGGTCGCACGCAGGGACTGTTACTACGAAATCCCGGGTCCACAGTGTGTAAGCCCCATCCCTAGTGGCTGCGTGGCTATTTTCGGTGCAGCTTGTTTGGGTAGCATTTCTGCGTTCCTTGTCCAAAAACTAGCAGCACACGCCCGCTAATGGCTCAGTTCTGGCTCTGTCTGTAACTTGTTGTCTTTGTTCGGCCCCAAGAGTGGCGAGTAAACCACACCCCTTGTGTAACGATAGTGGGCCGACCCAAGGGGTGGTGGTGTTACTCTGTAGTTTAGGCGCAAGTCTCTGCCTAAGATCGGCTAAATCTGATAAGCTCTCTGCTGGCTGCACTTTGTCTTCGCGGAGAGTTGGTTTGCGGAGTGCACGCTGCGCATCTTGAGCTTGGTTGTCCGCCGGGCCCCAGTAGCAGTGTTTGTGCTGTCGGTATCCGTTCGCGAGGAGTCAGCAGTGGGGCCCGTCACATGTTGCCCTAGAACAATCTCTGATGACGGCTACCGTTCTGCGTTCGAGCTCGGGGAGTAGTCGACGGAGCGCTTTCGCGATACCTCTACCAGCAGCGGCAAGCCAGCGCTTCTGCCAAATCGCTTGATTTTTTTCGCGAGCTGTTCTAGTGCCACCTGGACACCAGTAACTGTTGCAACAGCTGCGCAGCTAAAACAACGCAGAACTACTAGCGTAATCACAGCTTCATTCATAGTTGGACTGAGAGTGGTGGTTGCTCTCGAGAAAGCGAGAGTGAGACACGCGAACAGATACAGAGAGAGAGAGAGAGGCGTGACTTGTGGACCTGCGACAATTCATCGTCGCCCGTGCGCCATCTGAGCCGGAACCCGGATGACCATTGCATTGGCGACGCATATCCGACATCTCGGTTCGTGCTTGCGGCAATCCGAGCAGCGGCAGCGAAACCGTCATCAGTAACCTCCTCCCCGAGTATCCGCCGACTTGCATCGGCACGGGGCGAAGAGCGAGAGCTTGTCGTGGCGAGCACCCCCAGCAGCTACAGCAGGCCGTGCTGCTGATATCCAACGCTGAAGCGCTGACACCCGAGTCAGAGAACCCTCTGCCTAGCATCCGCGCGGGCGGGCTAACGTGTGCCGGCGCCATATTGGAATCGGGAGCCATTTGGAAGCCGCAGCAGCCGTCGCGCGTGCACAGCATTTGGCAGAGCGCAGGAAACATTTGGTGAAGCGTCTGCGAAACATTTGGCTGCAATGTTTTTGTACACCAGACCCAGATACCAGGTGCAGTATTTACAACGTTATCCACTCCGGGTTCATTCATTCGGTAGTAGTATCTAGGTTTAAACCTGTTGCGGACGAATTCGCGATAATGCGTCAACTCGCTGTTAGGGTTTCGATAGAAGCGCGAGGATGTGTCGGAGTGTGGTAGTGGATGTTCACGTCGTTGGGTGGAATCGTTTTGTCATTCTCTACCTCTACGTTCAACAGTGAGAGATCTTCAATCGTCGCAGCTGTGATGTATGATAGATAAGTGGGGCTCGATGCACATTCTGCCTTCTCATTCTGCTGGTTCCTTCTGCTAGGTTTAGATATTTCATCTGATAGGTTTCATCTGATATTCATCTAGGTTTAGATATTCATTTAGATATTTATTGTGCTAGGTTTAGATATTTTCCATGTGCCTTCACGCAGTTGCAACAATGGCACCGTACTGTATGTAAGGGTTCAGCGTGTCTCCCGGGCCGTCACTTGCTGATCAGTTATTTCAACCTGATCTAATACCACGGTTTGTTTTGGCGTGGTGCTGTGCCATTCAATACAGGTTTCTTATAAACTCGTGGCATTTAATTTCAAGTAGGGTTTCGTTTTACGTATTTTTGACGTGCTCGGTTTGTTATCGAAATAACACCGCAAATTAACAACACCCAGGATACTGAAAGGTTTTCGTGCTCTTAGTCTGGCAGTTTTGAAATACTTGTTGCAGTGATGGACTGCGCATGGCTGGCAGTGGTGTTATGTTAAGGAAACGAACTAAACGCATTCACTTTGTGTTTTTCATATATGTGATATGCCAATTCTGGCTGCTATATATATAGGTCAATTTATATTTCGTGGTATGCCAGCTTCATTTAAATTCTGTATCGAATTATTTCCTTGGTTTACATGCAGATTTTTGGCCTGCCCGGCATTTGGGATCTTTATGTACCAGTATTTCAGTACTGCACGAAGGGTCGTTGTCGTATCAGGTACTACATATATGTACCCGAAGTAGTTTTAGGTTGTTTAGTATTATGTTTATATTTTTACATGAGGTAGGTTTAGGGTTATGGTTAGGGTACACTTCTGTAGTACAAGTCTGGTACACTTTGTGTATACATTTATGTACTTCGGGTACATATATGTAGTACCTGATACGACAACGACCCCTTCAGCGTCAGTACTCTGCCCTATCATTGTTCGGTCACGTTTCCTTTCACTCTCGCGAACTTCTACTGTACTGGTCAGTTTTTGACATGTCTTATTCATGTCTTGTGAGTGTGGCTTTCGTATGATAATTGCCCTGCTATAACTTGTTAGCACGCGTCTATACTACTGGGAGTGGATGGGCGCATTGGCTTTATATGTTACACACACACACACACATATATATATATATATATCAAGAGTACATAATAGAGATTATCTCTATTATGTACTCTTGATA
>NW_014577178.1:37196-40656 GCF_000485595.1 Priapulus caudatus | reverse complement strand
CGGTACGGTAGGTACGGTACGGTACGTAGTACGTACGTAGTAACGTAACTAACCGTACGTACGGTACGTACGTATACTAGTATAGTATACTACGTACTATATATATATATATATATATATATATATATATATATATATATAAATTGATAGATTCTCGTATCGCATTATCGTTTTTGATCATTACGCCAGCTTCCCTGCATGGTTGCGTTTTCAGCGTAAATTCATTCGCTTAGAGTTGGCATCTAAGGGATACGATGCAACAAACATGTTCGTCGCGGTCTGCATGGCTCAAGCTTGGCCAACCATATTTTCTGGTTTGTTCACTACAGTTAGGTGAACTGTTACCATATCATTAAGGTTTATGAAATATAGCCTTGAACATATATGAATCGGTAGTCAAAATAATTAATTTGTTTATATGCTAGTTATTAATCCGATGCAAACATGTTCGTCGCGGTCTGCATGGCTCTAGCTTTCGTGTGACGTTGGCACTTTTCGTTTCATTAGAAATTGCGGAGCAGCACGGGCGGATGTCGAGCGAAATATGATGTTTTTACACCAACGGGCGAGAACCATCTTTTTATGAAACATTTCCTCATGTTTAGGGCTGATCGCTGTTAGACGACGGTCGTGCGCGTTGGAAACAAAGAGCGGCTTGTGCATGCAGTCACCGTGCATGTATTAGGGCCATAAACACTAACAGAGAGCGTTTTATTTAAGTTCTGTGCAGCGTTACCATCCTGATTATATTAGCCCGCCTGGGAAAAAATTATATGAAGTTTCGTTAGGAAAAAAACAACATAAAAATGATAGCGCAGCGGCAGTTTCGCGCTACGCCCGTAATTATTAAGAGCGTAATTGGAAGCTTTCGCGCCAATTATGAAATTTCGTTGAAAACGGGAGAAAAGTTTGCTTAGTCGTTGGGGGAATCATCCTGGCTTTAGTCCATGCTTAGTGCACCGGCTAAAAATAACTTGCACCGGATTCAGTATCGCCTATATATTCCATCAGCTCTGCTTAAGTTCTGACTAACCGATGGAGGAGGATTTCAGTGGAGGCAGGATCCGCAAGCCTGGCTGATGAATAAGCTGTGCGCGGATGCTAACACTAGTAGCACTGTACTGATAAGCTTTACTATAGGCAGGCACATGCAGTATACCCCCTGGGGTCAGCCCAACGACCTCCATCCTATCTTTACTCATCATTTACTGTGATGTCGCAGCTAGCTTACAGCAGCACATCTGCTTTCCATCAGGCTGGCTCTGTTTATTGCGCACTGGGTTTAGGGTTACGGCTACTAGCGCGGTAACTAGACCCCTCTGTACTGTCTTTGAATTCAGTGCTGCTGACTGAAAAGGATCAAAGGGGAGATGGTGGATAAAGTGTGGGGGCATTTAGTTACAGCTCACATGTATATATAACTCCCGCTCACAGAAATAATTTTACAGCAAGATTTTCCATGAACTTTTTCGTACTTCTACCCACTTGAGACAAACAATAATAATTTCATGTATTAGTCTATCTACTGCAATTATATTTTGTGCGTGTGAGTTTCTTGAGAATATTTAATACCAGATCGTAGGCAATTATAATGGGCACTGAACTCGCTTTACAGGCCACCACTCTCCATTATCGGCTAGTCAGACAGCCAATGCCTAGTTTCAGATGCGTAATTTATGCATATTAATATATATATATATATATATATATATATATATATACGTAGGTATACCTGCTTACTATATTAAACGGGCAGAGGTTCTAACACCAGAATATAACCCTCCTCGTATAACATATTATTATATTGAGCTTCGTGCAGAAGTCAGTATTGTATATGTTTTAACTAGAGCATTTTCTTGATGTATAAGTAAGTATTGACAAGACTAGGGGTTTGTACTAGATACAAAGCAGCAGCACGCGAGTCCCAAGTTTCATATGTGTTTCGTAGCATGGCTTAGGGCCATAATAAAAGTAGTTGTTTTGTTTGCGGCCCTCCTCACGGTGTTAGACGACCCACACCAATCGTTTCAAAAAACAGTGTATTTATCTTTCCGCATTTTTTGTAGCGTCACATTGAACATCTCGAGAGTCAAGCTATCCAGATTGCCATGGGGCTCGAGATCCGTGCTGTCGTGATCGTCCGTCCATACCGTCTTCCGTCAACAATATTGGCTACGGCGTCACGAGTATCGCAGGAAGCTTTGACTTGGCCACATGTTTGAAATTGGTATAGTTGTTACTGCTATGGAGAGGTTTCGAACGTCCTATTTTGGAGGTCACGGCCCGTGACGCGTTTTAGTACTTTCGACGCCAGCGGCAATTCTTTTGGGGAACAGAAGATAGTGAAAATTGCCAATTCAGTCAGCGTGTTCAACAGCATTTTGCCTCATTTTTAATGATGTGATTGATAGGGGTTTTGAAATATGTAAATTTTATTTTTAATGCAAAAATTAGGTAGGGAGTTTTTTTAAGGAGGAAATTATAGTAGGGCATGTTATATAGACACGGAACAGATTTAACAGTCCTGTGGTTGTCACTCTTCGTACTGGTTCGTTTACAGAGATTCATTGACGAAGGCCGGGGTATCGCCGCGCGGAGCGATAGTATACAGACCGATATCTTTACTGCAAAATTGGTATTTCCTGCTCCGGCCCTGCTGATAAAAAGTCTCTATATTGAGTAAAGGTTATTCTAAAACAAGTCAGAAGCGCAGCCAATAACCTATTTATTTCGAACTTGCGCATTGCTAAGAAACATCAAAGCGGGTTATAGGGCGCAGTCTACGTCCGAAATTGGGATTCATTTTGGTTTAAAAATTATTATTGGCGATACTACAGATGGGCAATTCCGTGACAGAAACTCATACGAAAGTAAAGCACTTTCCTGGCAACTGGCAATTAACCTTATGACAGAAGGTTGTGTTATGGGCGTGGAAACACGGCATTGTCACGTGGTTATATAGCAGGCTACATGGATAAGCGTTATCCTCTCAATCTACACTTAGCAGACAGATGTCATCGGGAGGCGTTCGCTTTTAGGCATGTTTTCCTAACTCTGAAGTATTATAAAGAACGTTAACTGGCGATCAGTTTTCCGGTGTAAACGCCATCACTCGCCCACATACTCAGACTTTCAGCATCGTCAGACCATTTATTTTCACATAACAATTACACATATATTAATAAGACGTATATAATGGGAGTTTCTCCCATATATACTCTCGCGTTCCTATATGCACGTCGATGGTTGCTCATTAAAACTGACTTCTTCTCACTCACTCATTTTGTGTCCTTTTTGTGGGAGCGTACAGTGTCATTGACACTTTCAATTTTTTTACAAATTGTTGCACTGTACTTATATAATTTGTAGGGCAATACATGTACCAAGCAAGAACAACATCAGCGATAAAAGGTTAATCTCCACACAAGCACAAGGCGCGCGAGTCATCGTAGACAACCAT
>NW_014577178.1:30753-37171 GCF_000485595.1 Priapulus caudatus | reverse complement strand
ATGAATTAATTGACCTGCGATGCCGTTAAATTATTCGATTTGACTCGTTATCTTCATTTATGAAATTGTAGGATGCAGAGATTTTAGTTTCATGCTGGCGATTCCGAATTACCTAGTATCGCTATATTTCTGAATGTGCTTAGCATGGTGTGTAAATATATATTCGAGATATTTATTATTATATGTCAGATATTAAGCTCGTAGTTGCATTCCTCGCGTAACCTGTTACATTTGCTTGTCATTACTATTGTCTCGTAGGTGCGCTAGTGTGTCGCGAACCAGTTCACATTAGGTTGAGGCAACAGGAGTTACTAAGCAGTAGCAGGAATATGGCGAAACATTCGATAGCAGAGTAGCTATCTTGGGTCTTTGCATGTTGGTATTGCTGCACGCTATTCTCCTGTGCTGTGATAGTCGTGACGACGACGCGTCTGCACGACTAGGAACGTAGTCGCTGAGTCATGTTTGCTCCCTGGCTATCATTGCCCGCAACGCGGTAGTCACCCTTGATTTACGGGCGGGGCCGGGGGGGGCGGATACTGTGCGAGCAGGGTAGCTATCTGGGTAGATTAAACACATCCGTTGATAAACTACTCGCCTAGATTTGTGCCGTACACGCATCAACAACAGCACGGTTTACGGAGTAGCCTCCCCTCCCGAACAAGCGTTTCCGAAGAAGCAGTCACGTTTGCTTGACCGGCTAGGTGGGGTGGATATCTCTAGGATGCATCGGGCGAGCATTAAAGAACTAGTGCGCGTGATGCTGGCGACTTGCTTGTCATCCGGTCAAGCGATGCGCGTGGCGAACCAAGCTCTCCGGTCGCACGCAGGACTGTTACTACGAAATCCCGGGCTCCACAGTGTGTAAGCCCCATCCCTAGTGGCCTGCGTGGCTATTTTCCGCGTGCAGCTTGTTTGGGGTAGATCTTGCGTTCCTTGGTCCAAAACTAGCGCACTACGCGCCGCTAATGGCGCCTCAGATTCTGGCTCTGTCTGTAACTTGTTGTCTTTGTTCGCCCCAAGAGTGGGCGAGTAAACCACACCCTTGGTGTACGATGTGGCCGACCAGGGGTGGTGGATGCTTACTCTCGTAGTTTAGGCCGCATAGTCTCTGGCCTAAGATCGCGGCTACATCTGATAAGCTCTCTGCTGCGCTTGCACTTTGTCTTCGCGGAAGAGTTGGTTTGCGGCAGTGCACGCTGCCGCATCTGAGCTTGGTTGTACCGCGCGCCCAGTAGCCAGTTGTTTGTGCTGTCGGTATCCGTTCGCGAGGAGTCAGCAGTGCTCGCGGGCCCTTCACATGCTTGCCCTAGAACAATCTCGGTTGGTGACGGCCTACCGTGGTCTGCAGTGTCGAGCTCGGTGGAGTAGTCGGACGGAGCCGCTTTCGCGATAGCCCTTACAGCGCGGCAAGCCCAGCGCTTCTGCCAAATCGCTGATTTTTTCGCGAGCTCTTCTAGCTGCACTGGACACCAGTAACTGTTGCCAACAGCTGCGCAGCTAAAACAAGCAGAGACTACTTAGCGTAATCACAGCTTCATCATAGTTGGACTGAGAGTGGTGGTTCGCTCTCGAGAAAGCGAGAGTGAGACACGCGAACAGAATAAAGAAGCAGAGAGGCGTGACTTGTGGCACCTGCGACAACTCATCGTGCGCCTGCGCCATTCCTGAGCCGCACCCGGATGACATTGCCATTGGACGACGCATAGTCCGAAATCTCGGTTGCGTGCCTTTGCGCAATCGGCAGCCGCGCAGGCGAAACACCGTCATCAGTAACTCCTTCCCGAGTATCGCCGAACTATGCAATCTGGCCACGGGGCGAAGGCGATGAGCTTGCTCGTGCTGCGAGCCCACCGCTAGCAGGCTACAGCAGGCCGGCTGCTGCTGATATCAACGTGAAGCGGCTGACACCCGGAGTCAGAGAACCCTCTGCTGAGGCATCCGCGGCGGGCGGGCTAACGTTGTGCCGGCGCCATATTGCAATCGGGGCCATTTTGGAAGCCGCAGCAGCTTTCGCGCGTGCACAGCATTGCAGGCCGCAGGAATACATTTTGGTGAAGCGTTTTCTGCGAAACAATTTGCGCTGCAATGTTTTGGCTACACAGACCAGATACCATGGTGCAGTAATTTACACGTTAGTCCACTCCGGGTTCATTCGTTCGGTATAGTAGTATCTAGGTTTAACCTGTTGCGGACGAATTGCGCGTAATGACGTCAACTTCAGCTGCTTAGGGTTTCCGATAGAAGTGCGAGCGATGTGTCGGAGTGTGGTATGTGAGATGTTTCACGGTCGTTGGCATGGTGTGATCGTTTGTCATTCACTACCTCTACGTTCAAACAGTGAGAGATCTTGCATCGTCGCCAGTGTGATGGTATGAAGGAGATAAGTGGGGCCGATGCCACTTCTGCCTTCGTCTTCTGCTGGCTTCCTTCTGCTAGCGTTTAGATATTTCATCTGATAGGTTTCCACTGATTTCATCTAGGTTTAGATATTCATTTGATATTGTATTGCTGCTAGCGTTTAGATATTTCCATGTGTCTTCACGGCTCCACGCAGTCTGCAACAATGCGCACCGTACTGTGGTATGTAAGGCGTTCAGCGTGTATCCGGGCCAGTCACTCCTGATCAGTTATTTCAACCTGATCTATACCACGGTTTGTTTTGGCGCTGTTCGCTGTGGCCATTAAATTACAGCCGTTTCTTAATAAACTCGATGGACTTTAATTCAAGTAAGGGTTTCGTTTTACGTATTTTTTGACTGCTCGGTTCTGTTATCGAAATACACCGCAAATTAACAACACCAGTATACGTGAAGGTTTTCGTGCTCTTAGTCTGGCAGCTTTTGAAATACTTTTGCAGTGATGGACTGGCTGGCATGGTGTTATGTTAAGGAACGACTAAACGCATTCGACTTTGTGTCTTTTCATACTATGTGATAATGCCAATTCTGGCTGCTAATATATATAGGTCAATTTTATATTCGTGGTATGCGCTTCATTTAATTCTGTTATCGAATTATTCCTTGGTTACATGCAGATTTTTTGCCTGCCGGCATTTGGGATCTTTATGTACCAGTATTCAGTACTGCCACGAAGGCGGTCGTTGTACGTATCACGGTACTAATATATGTACCGAGTATGTTTTAGGTTGTTAGTATATGTTGTAATTTTTTACATGCAGGTAGGTTTTAGGGCTTATGGTTAGGCGTACACTTCCTGTAGTACAAGTCTGTGCTACACTTTGTGTATACATTTATGTTATTCGGCCGTACATATATGTAGTAAGCCTGATACGACAACGACCTTCAGCGTCAGTACTTTCTGCCCTATCATTGTTCGCGTCACGTTCTTACCTTTCACTCATCGCGAACTTCTACTGTAGCTGGTCAGTTTTTGACATGTCTTATTCATGTCTTGTGAGTGTGGCTTTCGTATGATAATTGCCCTGCTTGATAACTTGTTAGCACTGCGTCAGTATACTGACTGTTGACGTGGATGGCGCATGGCTTTTATGTTTAACACCACACACACACACATATAGTATATATTATAGCTATACTATATATTATCAAGAGTACATAATAGAAATTATCCTCTTATTATGTACTCTTGATGTTATCATGGTCCGTAGTCAACTCACGCCTCACCGCAAACTAGACCTGGAGGTCGGCCCAACTTGGCCTCGTCGTCGGGTGTCGAGTTAACCAGTTGCCTATATATATATTATATATATATATATTATATATTATATATAATATGTGTGCCACAGCCGTGTGTGCGTGTACGATATGTACGCGCTACTGTCCTTGCGTGGGTCGTGAACAAATGGGGTGAGACTGGACGAAAGATGTATGCGTGACTTGCCGAAATAGAAAAAGGCAGTTGTTTATCGTTAAATAAGTAAATGTGGCGTGACCTGCGTGAGTTTACGGTTGCGCAGTGTTTCTAAGTAATCGGTTCAATTACCTTGCGCTGTTTGTTTTACATTGGAAATGAACCTGTAGCAGTTCACTAATCCATTTCATAGGGGGGGTAAACGCGTTTTTTAATTTATGACGACGCTAAATTGAAGTTTACTTTACCATCCTTACCTAAATGCTTTTATGACTGCTTGGTGGATGGGGTCGCAGATTAGGTCTAAATGACGAATGACTACCTAAATTTCTACGTTAGTGCAACACAGTGAGATGGACCGGTTAACGGGCACAGGTCAGACCATCGACATCACCCGCCAACTCCGATTCGCATGTTGGCGAAGTTTATCCCGCTGGAGATCGAGTCAGCATCGCGCGGCACGCTGGGTCGATATGACTCGCCTCAGATCGGGTCGTACTCATTTAAGATGTTTTACAATTCGCGACGTCAAACGGTCTATATTTATTAGACCACCTTGCAATCCCTATGCGATATGCCATTGCTATTGCCATGGGTCGTCGTCGTCGTAGTCCGTCCGTCCGTCAACATTTGGCTACGCGTCAACCGGGGCTAAATTTCGCGGCTATAGTTTGCTTACTCGTATGCTCCATATTAAACGTCCTGTTTTGGAGCCGGCCAGTCGACGTACTTTCGGCCACGGCCCAATTTTTTGGCAAAAAATCTGGGAATTGCCATATAGTCAGTTCAGGGTTTCACGGATTTTGCCTCATTTTTGGGATATGTGAATGAATAAATGGTTCTAAGGGTTTTTTGAAATTTAAATTTTTTTTATGCAAATTAAGGTAGGATTTAAGAATCTATTAGCATATTATCCTAGACACACTAGATAACAACAGTACGTTGGGTGTCACACTCGTCTGTTCGTTTTACAAGATTTCAATTGACAATACTTTACATACAAATTCCTGATATGACAATATCTATGATATTATCACTAGCTATTATTATTATCATTATTATTATGCTTATTTTAATGATTTATGATCGAAGAAACGATCAAAGCGGGATATAAGCGCCATCTACCGTACAAATTGTGATTCATTTTCTCCAGTTCGGCTTTTGGTTTATAAATTATTTATAATTTATATATAATATTATTTATTATTTTCACATAAAAAATTACACATATAATTATCAAGAGTATATAATGGGAGTTCTCCCATATATACTCTTCGTTTCTATAATGTGCGTCGATGGTTCATTAAAACTGACTTCTTCTCACTCACTCATTTGTGTCTTTTTTTGCAATGAGCTACAGTGTCATTGACACTTTCATTTTTATTAAACCTTTATTGCATATAATTCACATACAAATACATGTGCTGAAAGCAGTCTTGTTCACGGAGAACAAATCTGATCAGATGGATGCAATAGTGTTGAGCTAAATAATAAAATTTACTAGATTTGAGTGCAATAATTGCAAGGTACGGTACTAGGGGATCATTTCTGTCTGGTTTGTTAAGATGGTTGATGTACTTGTATATAAATACATTATAAGTGTGTGTGGTATTTTTGTGGGAATAACCTTTTATTATGCGTATAGAGTATACGTTTGTGACACATGATCAATCTCAATTTTCAATCTCACATGATCGCGCGAGTTAGCCGGTGAGTCGAGCTGTCCGTCCTCCAGGCGGGTAAACTCGCCACACGCGTCAGGTTTGCCGACTATAGGCGAGTTGACTACGGACCTGGTTACCATGTCATTAAGGTTAATGAAATATAGACTTGAACTTAAATTAATCGGTAGTCAAAATAATTACCTTGTTTATAATGCAAGTTATGAATCCTGGTATAAATATTATTATTTCATATTGGAAATGCGAGCAATTTTAATTAGAGTTTTTACTCGACATTTTTTTGTTCTAGTGATGAAGAGTCGTACACATCTGTAAACAAGACGCAATAAGATACGTCGATCGTGGTGTTACTTTTCAATGAAGTATACACTTGGTTCTTATCACTCGCACTGATGTTGGCCATGTTGTCCGTTTTTCTACCGCTAAATATGTTTTTATGCTTTTCATTCACGTGGGTTGTGAAACCAGATAGACTGTGAAAATATGCAAATGTGCGTCTTGGCGGCTGTCGTTCTTTTCGCGGGTTGGGCGAGGGAGGAGATGCGTGCGAGAAGGATGCGAAGGGATGATGTCGCGTGAGCGGGCCGTCTTAATTTTCGCTAACGGTTTAATTGATGCTTATTGCTAATATTGACGCCGGGCTGCGAAGAGAGAAGGCCTCGATAATGGCATGTGCTTCACGAACGCTGTAGCGGGCGAGTGTCGGTAGAATCGCTGAATAACTAACCGCTAGGGCCTGATCATGATGAACTTGCCTGATATATATATATATATATATATATATATATATATATATATAATATAGTATATATCTACTCGTATTATTGTTTAGTATACTACTACGTACCGTCCTCCGTCGTCTAGTGGTTCGTTCGTTACGTAGTACGTTAATTCTACTCGTA
>NW_014577178.1:2037-29246 GCF_000485595.1 Priapulus caudatus | reverse complement strand
GTACTTTAATAGTCGGTGATCTATCAGAAATCGCCTAAAAAAGTCTTATTTTTGCCTCCAGAAAGAGTCTTATAAGTCCTTATTTCAACATGTGTCTTACTACTATGAACCCTGATATATATACATACCTGCTTACTATATTAGCGCGAGTTTCTAAAAGAATATATAAACTCGTATAAAACTATTATCAAACTTCTGAACAGAAGTCAAGTAAGTGTATGTTTTACTGACATTTCTTGTGTAAAGAAGTAGGGTTGTACTAGATAAGGGCGAGTCCAGTTTCATATGTGTTCGTACATGGTTAGGCCATAATAAAAATATTGTTTGTTTGCCCTCCTCACCCGACCCACCCGTCAAAAAAATGTATTTATCTTTCCCATTTTTTAGCTCACCTTGACATCGTCAAGATGAGCTATTGCCATGGGTCGTCGTCTGTCGTACGTCCGTCCATCCGTCCTTCCGTCAACATTTGGCTACGCGGTCACCGATAACTCAGGAACCGTTTGACCCACATGTTTGAAATTGGGTATAGTTGTTACTGCTATGGGAGAGGTTTGAACGTCCTATTTTGGAGCACGCCAGTTGACGTACTTTCGAGCCACGGCAATTTTTTGGAAAAAATGGAAATTGCCATTAGTCAGGTTCAACGGATTTTGCTCATTTTTTAATATGTGAATGAATAAGGGCTGGCCCCAAAACGTATTACAGGGGTTTTGATATTTTTTTTATGCAAATTAGGTAGGTTTTGGCAATTATATAGCATGTTATATAGACACGCAGATAACAGTCTGTGGTGTCACTCTCGTCTGGTTCGTTTTACAAGATTTCATTGACAATATCTTTAATGCAAAATTGTTGTATTTCCTCTCCACCCTGCTGATAAAACGTCTATATTAGAGTAAAGTTTTACAAAACATGTCAGAACGCAGCATAACCTATTTATTTCGAACGCCATCGCTAAGAGACATCAAAGCGGGTATAGCGCCATCTACCGTCACAAATTGGGATTCATTTTGGTTTAAAAATTATTATTGCGATATACAGATGGCAATTCCGTGTGCTACCGCCTAGAAAAACTCATACGAAGTAAACACTTCCATGCAACCAATTAACCTTTGACAAAAGTTGTGTTATGGGCAGGGAAACACCATTGTCACGTGGTATATAGCAGCTACATGGAATAAGCGTATCCTCTCAATCTTACACGTTACACAATGTCATCGGGAGCTTCGCTTTTAGGCAGTGCCTAAATCTGAATATTATAAAAACGTTAAATGGCGATCATTTAGGTGTAACGCCATCACTCGCCCACATCTCAGACTTTCACATCTCAAACATTTATTTTCACATAAAAAATTACACATATCAAAATATCAAGAGTTATAATGGGAGTTCTCCCATATATACTCTCCGTTCCTATAATGCACGTCGATGGTTGCTCAATTAAAACTGACTTCTTCTCACTCACTCATTTGTGTCCTTTTTTGTGGTGAGCTACAGTGTCATTGACACTTTCATTTTTTTACAAATTGTATCACTGTACATTATATAAATTTGTAGGCAATACATGTACCAAGCAAAACAAACATTCAACATAAAAGGTATCTCCACACAAGCACACCCGAGCATGTAGACACCATGCTGAATTTGTAAAAAGACCCCCCTTCAAAAAAGGGGGAAAAGCCTACCTACCTACCCAAACTTTTCAGCCTGGGTCGGGTGAGAGCAAACAAATATTTTTTTAATTGTGGCCTTTCTGGTCGAACGAGAAATGTTAGTATTCGTTGCTGTTGTAGCGCGTGTGTAAAATGTCGTCTATTACGTTCATGCAAGTGAAATCTCACGCAAAGGGGCTGCATAGAAAACCATTGCACGACTCAACAGTGTTTCCCCAAGACTTGCGAATTTGTTGTGTGTTTCGAGAATAATATTCATATTTAGGCACTGCCTAAAAGCGGAGCTCCCGACGTCATACCACGTGACAATGGTGTTACCATATTATAAAATGGAGGCGCGTTTTAATTGTATTTGCTGGTAGTAGTGGTGCGATCTATCAGGGTACTGTATTATGTGCTATCACACTACTGCTACATGCAGTCTACCAAGCACTGACTGATACATTAGCTTTCTGGAAAGCACCTTTTATCAAACATGATTTGTATAAAACACTTCGAATCGCTTAAAATTCGTCTGCATACGCGCTCTTTTATGTTACCGCTGTCAATTCCTATCACTACTTGATGCTTTCGGAAAGCTTCTCTGCGAGAGAAAACTGATCCCGGTGGCAAGTTTTTGTTGCTCTGTCTCACTAGCAATGCCAGCCGAGAGATGTAACCTCTGCCCTGTGCTATTTATACCTGTTATTTAAGCAGCCTCCACACTCGGGTGAAGCGCGCACCACGCAGTGGTACTTTGAGGTCTCTCGAACCGATTCCGACTCGCGTTCGTCTGAAGTAAGTGAGCGTATAAGCACTTGGACCTGGGTAAGAACGCTTAAAGCCCCCCCCCCTCACTGGAGGAAAAGTTTTAGCCGGCGCAGCTTCTGCACGGCAAGTGAGTGTGCATATATAGATTCCTCCAGCATTAAAGAAGTCCACTAGATGCTATATTCTATGTAGACGCGTTCACTAATTCGAATTTCATTAGAACGCAGAAAATGTCGACTTCTCATGTGTTAAATGGCTGTTTTTACGTAGCATTTCTAAGAAGATTGCGATGGCTAGGTGCACGTATACTCCGACGGATTATATTCTGTCCGTTAAGTTGGCAGTGCTCCAATTACTAGCTTCCTCAGAAGTGTTCTCTTCCGACCCGATAGCATGCATTTATGAAAGGCCCTCAGGAAAACAACCACTGCGATGCGGGTGGATGATCGTGTGGCCGGCACGCGGCCGTGTGTGTACACGCGCGCATGTAAACGCTCGAGCGCGTGTGCGCGCGTGAAGTCATCCCTGTTTTGGGGATACATCCTGGCAACAGGTGTACCAAGTTTATCCCAGATCTGTGCCAAACAGCCGGCCAAGTGGCACATGTCTTACTACAGCTTACTACTCTCGCACTCTTGATGTAGTGTCTGTTTTTATTTATTTCGCGTCAATGAATTTTGTTAAATCTGCCGTGCGCGTCTAGACAGGCGAATTGGTCCAATATGTTAGTCATATGCATAGTTGCGGCTGAGGGTTGTAAGAAGGTCCCGGTACGTCAAGGTGCACGCCGGCCACGTTGCCTCCGCCACCGAACATGCGGTGCATGTGTACGGCACTGCGCCAGACACGTGCGTTTGTTGATGTCTTCCGATTCCATTGATAAACCGGTGTGATTCGCGGTGTTACAGTAGCACTGACGAGCCGATGTTTTTTGCGATCGCGCGACTATGGCCAGTTTTTCTCACGCACTCGGTTTTTACTGGGTTTTAGTTTTTACTGGGTTTTAGCCGTGCGTGATCGTTCTGCCGTTGCAATTTGTCTGTGGTAGATAGCTGACGAGTCAATAGGCCCTTTGCTTTGTCGCAACAAGCTCCACGCGCGCAAAAAAAAAACTGACGGCTGGCGGGCGGCTAGTAGATAGCGTGATGTGTGTAGATGAAAACTGACCAGTATTTATTATTGAAATGCCAGACCTTATCGAGGTCCTCCCCGAACCTGAAATGGCAAAACATTCTCGCCGTGTTTATTCAGCTTCGCTGTTTATGAAAATTGGCGTTCGCACAAAAAATGTATTTATATTTGCACAAGCAGTGCGGTGTTGCCTTAATGAGGGGGCGAGGCGTTAATGCGCATGCGCGGGTGCTGCTGCGGGACACTAGGGTCGGGCTCCTCGTTCTGTGCTTTCATGAATGCTCTCGGGCTAGGCTCGGCCGGGGTATTTTTGGACGTATTTGTACGCGTCCGACTTTATTGGAAACAAATGGTTTTGTCCGTGCGCTCAGTTTGCCGTGTGAGTGAACTTGTTTTTTCCGCTGGCTGTTCACACCTAACGTTCTTTCATATGGTGATTCTTTTGAGTCGCAGGGATGCTAGTCGTTGGAGGGGTGGGGGGATTATTGAGATGTAGAAGGGGTGGCGAAGGAAGGAGCACAAGGGTGTGTCTACAGTGAGCTGTGTGGCGGACCATGTGCAGTGAGTGTAAATAGGTTTGGGTCAAAATAATAAGAAATAGTATAGAGCCGGGGTTGACATTGAGTGTAAATGATGTAGATGCATTGCTCAGATACACAGTGAGTCAAAATGTGGCGGATGTATCGGAGGTCCACATTAAGAAGTGTGAGGAATAGTTAAGGCGTGTTGAAAGGTTTTAGGCATTGCGAGGGAAATGTGGAGGGTTGGGGTTAAATTTTAAGCAGTGAGAGGTGAAAATGTAGTTAATTCAAGTAGTGTGATGCCGTGTAGAGGTGTGGGGTCACATTAAGTAGTAGGATAAATTACGAAATTACGTAAGAAATTACGGGGGTGTGGGAACAGAGAAAGCGTGTTAATTAAGAGGTGTGCAGGCACATTATAATTAAGGCGTGTGGCACCGTGTCCACGCTGTGAAGTGCAGGGAGATACAGGTGTATATACTATAAGAGTCGTGCGGATTAGGGTTTCAGTGGTCTCGCTCGAGTAGCAGAGCGAGTGTGTGTCTTTCGTGCTAATGTTTGGGTTTCCTGCGTGCGTCGCGGCGCACGTACGTCGGCACTGGTCGGCTTACGGCGGATTGTGTTGGCCTTTCTGGGCGGCAGAGACCTGGCGTTTGAATGGCGCGCCGTCGTCACGTAATTGCCTCGAAAATTACTTAAACGTTAACGGCCTCTCGGCCGCTGATACTCGGCCCAACTTATTTGCGTTGGATTTCGGTAAACACGGTCGTGTTTGTCTGCCGATTACGCGAAGTGCCCGTGCTCACGAGGCAAAATATCGCACTGCGAACGTCTCATGCCGGGTCGCCTTACGGTGGCCGGCGATGCGCGGTTCCTTTTCATGTCGCTGCTCGTCGGAGGAATTCTGCTACAAGGCCAGAGCTTCTTTCGCCGGTGGCTTATTTTAAACGGCTCAGAGGCACCACAGCGATTTCATGCCGAATGTTGAAGTTTTCGAGCGCTTCTCGTGCAGTGCGAGCCGCGCCTGCGAAGTGGTCGGTCTACGCGTGTAACCCGAGCTTATGCCCTCTAGAGGGCGCCTCGTCACTCCGATATAATTTGTACTACGACCACGAGTGGTGGTCGCGCAAATCGGATTCTTGCGTTATTTTCGCTGTGTCAGACAATTACGTGTCTCCTTGTCGCTATTCTATGGACAAGCCTGCGGATGACGTGCACGTCGTTTGACAAAAATATTAGATTTGATATTTTGTCTCGTGCTTCGGGTGTTTGGGAGTTAGTAGGAAACTTGTTCGTGGTTGTTATAGACGCGAGAAATGTAGAAGAAGCAGGCAGATGCTGGTTAGCATGCTCATTGAGGTATGAAGATGCCCCTATTCGGAGGTGTTCGAGCGTGACAAAGTAGAAAACTAGTTTCTATTCATGAAGTGTCAATTGCTATTCATTGCCGTCGCTGCTGAAGTTGGAGCAACGCTATTCCATACACGTAGCCTACCTAAGACTGCTTGTTGTTATCCACAAAGATCATGCTAGTGTCTGCAGCATATACTAATAATTCTTCTGAAACTTGGCCGAAATGTCCTTGGCTGTTGAACAGCGTTTAAGGGACAGCACTGTCCAAACTCGGACACTGTTATTGTGTCTGGCCGATAGCGTATAGTTGTGGGAAAATTTGAATGAGCCAGCATTTTAATGAATGCTACTATTTGCTTAATGGGAAAAATAAACTTTGCAGAATTTGGAGTGACTTTCTCTGGGTTACCCATCCCACATTTGCAAGCGTTGCTAGGTGAACATGCACAGTGTCCAATAATGTAGAGGTAATAAGGCCATATACCTGTCAAGCGGCGATTACCGTGAGAGGAGTTAGCAGAATGATTAGCTGTCGTGATTGTCAAAAATGTGTGGCCATATTCGTGATTATAAAGCAAACATGATCGAATATATTATACCCTAGGTCGAATGCTTACTACTTAGTCATGATTTTATGAATGGCAATCATGTGTGCGCTTTCCTAGCGCAATCTTTAGATTGAAAACGTTTTCAGTCATGTATCAGTGATATTTTCAATGGTGCCATTGTCTGGGCACTTATACGTAGCCGTCCAACGTGTCTCATGGGGAATCATTTAGTCTGTCGAGGTCTACTCACTGTATGCAGCATTAATACGTTGTAGTAAAAAAAACGTATTAAGCGTACCGGAAAAGTGCAGTTTTGTTGTGCGATTGTGTATGAATTAGTGGCTAGTATTCTGAAAGGTCAGCGCGCATATTATGCACATATATATTAGTGGCCAGGGAGTGGGGGGGAGGTAGGTGAGAAGCCTTCACTTGCAGTGATGTCCGTCCACTTGTAAAAGCTGCTGTTAATTGGCATCTCGCTTTGATCTCATTTCCGCACCCATCGCTTCCTTTGTTGTGTTGCTCCTTCTCATTTCAGCCTTGCTCCCACCACATCTCTCTGTCTCTCCCTCTCTCCCTTGCACACGTACAGACTCGCACGAACACGTATTTAGACAGTCAGCTGCTAGTTATTGATGTTATAGTGTATACCTGTCTCTTTGTCGGCAGAAATTAGTCGTACCTTTTTCACACAGCAAAGCGTATTGTGGCAGACATGTAGAGATTACCTGATATTGTTAGTAGCTAATGATATGATGGTCGTATTTCTCAGTGCTTGGTTTCATACAACGTTCCCTCCACGTTTCACTCGTAGAAAAAAAGTACCCGTCTACTGATATTGACGTCACTGGTTTTATTTATTCCTTGTACAACTATAGTGAACATATTAGTAGCACAGTGATAACGATAGGATAAAGACGATGTACGCCACAAAGAGGAATGGGTTTTACCATGGGGGCCCAGCGCTAGGGCTTACTTTAAAATGTAGGGATAGTTGCCCAGTAAAGCAGGGTAGTGGTAGCGGTGTAAGCTTTCTATATAATGGGAACAGCTATAAACAGGAAGTTGGCATATCTGGGGCTAATGCAGACCACATGTGTGTGCCCACCCTCTGCTTGCATAGCTCACAGCTCGGTCTCCCTTTATCTCTCCCTCTTGCCTTTCGCTGCTTCACTCTTCTCTGTTCCTTGCCCCCCCCCCATATGTTCTCCCCATCTCTTGCTTTCTCCGTGTCTATCCCTGCCTGCCGTTCTCGCTCCTCATGTTTTATAACCCTTGCTTGTGGCCCTGGTAATACCAGTCTCATTCGATTTGTATATACGTATTTATTTAGATTTTTTGGAAGATGGAATCAGCCAAAGTAAAAACTGACATCCTGATGGAGCTATTTTCGCTAATTTGCTGTATACAGAATGTTTTAAGAGGTCTTTAGTAAGAGGGTTCTCGGTCGCTTTTCCTTTATAGCCTGCGCATGACGTGTCTTGCACGTACACCGTCAGGGTGTGTGCAAATTAAATCTCTGGTAGTGATGCAAGATGCCTACAGTAGGTGCTCGTTGTTAATTATGCTTGGTGCAAATGATGGATGCGAAGTATTCAAGTGCTTGCTGTCCGAGTGAATGAGGGTGCCATGTATACGCTGCGCTTCTTGCCATTATGAGCGTTACCACCGTAAAAGCAGATTACTTGTAACGTTATAGTGAACGATTTGTGCTCTACAAAACGGCGCAAAGCTAGTTGGGCTATATTTGGATTGACTGCCTTAGTACGAAGATGCATAATGCAGCCATACCACAAATTATTGATTTTATTATGACGTGGATTACAGAGATTTGCAGTAATAAGCCAATAATAGTAGCATGTATTAATTTGGCTAATCACATGTGATACTGTTGGCCAAAATCCATTTATCACCACTGGAGAGTATAATTTGAAAGATTATTAGGCTCTTGCCATAGAAACAAATGTTAGCAGTGTTGGTTACATTACTTGATATATAGTTATTGTTGTCTTATTAGTTGTTATGCGCAAAATAACCTCCTTAATTATAGTACTTTTTCGTCTTCATGCCAGATATTAATGAGATTTATAATGTCCCAAATGATCATATGGAGTTGTTTCCGGATCAACTCATATATTATCAGATGTCGGAATTTATCCTACTTTAAAAAAGCATTATCATAACAACAGTGATAGTGTTAAACTGTTATGAGGTTGATTAGTAAAAACGTGTTTATGATAGATTCAATATATGCATCAAGAGTGCATAATAGAGATGCATTATGATTTGATTTCTCTATTATGCACTCTTGATATGCATATATGTACTAGACATAATTTTTCTCGTTATCAGTAAAATGTGATGTGCACTATGTGACATGAATGTACGTGATGAATAAATGTATGAGATTGCCATCTAAAAAGTGTATTGTTTTACTATTGCAGGTGTACAATGGGTCAGAGGAATTTGGGCAGGACTCCCCAAGATATACCTCTCCGAAACCTGGCCTCTATCATGGTGAACCAGCATATTTCATGGGTAAGTGCATAGTTTAATATGTAAAAAATATAAATTCCACAACAATTGGCAACACTTGAATTACTTAATTTATTATATCACTGGCAATTGTTTCAGCGCTAGTATCTGCTTATATATGTATATTATAAATGATGTTGTGTATTGACATAAATGCATTATTTTGAAGAGTTCATGAGCAAATCTTGGCTTGTATTCGTTTGTGTATAAAATCAAGGTTCAATAAATCAAAGTTCTATCACATTTATATGAGAAGTATGTATGTCAAAAATATTTTTATGCATAAAACGTTGGTACTAACAGCACCTAATTATATATTTAAACACTTAACAAATAATAATATGCTTAAATTCTCAAGTGTTGTCATGTTGAAATTCTCCAAATTCCGAACGATTTGTGTTTTTGATCCGCACTAAAACTGTGCAGTGTAGAGAAAAATGGTGTTGCAAGTTTGGGTACATCAAACGAAAATGACAAAATATAGGTATAATGCATCAGTTTAATAAGAAAAAATCTTATACTTTGTCAAAAAAACCTAGATTGCAAAAAGGCAAGATATTCACTATAATTTCTTAGGGTTTCTTTGATTGGCTGCTCAGTGCTGTTGTTTGCATGATTGTATTAGTTTGTTATAAACATTCTGCCATATCAGCATTAATATGATGTTGAATTACAGATGGAGCGCACAATTCACCTGACCCTTGGTCAGGACCGCCTGGTCATCCGAACGGCTTGCCGTCGTCCAGCTATGGCCCAGCCATGATAGGCAGTGTAGGGCCCCACTTCACTCAGCCCACGTCCACATACGCCAACATGCATCCGCCCCCTGCACATCACGACTCTGTGGTAAGCCGCACACACAATCTCACGTTAATGACGGTGCACTCTCGTAGCACTATTCTGGTTCTTGCATTCATTAGGGATTTTAGTAGCCAGAGTTCAATTGAAATGAATATTTTCAATTGTCATTGGGGTCGTGATTAGCTCTCATTGCATTGGGTTTATTTACGATGAGGTCGTTGCACTGTACTATACGAATTTTTACAAAATAACCTTGGCGTGGAAATGAAATCATTCTCTCATACCCCCTCTTTTTGTATCTACAGGGCTACAATCCAGAACAGTTGCTGTCCAGTGGTCTTCCACCAATGTCAACGTTCCGTGGGGGCCAGCCTGTTCCAGCGGGTGCACCGTATAGTACATCTCCCTCCAACCTTGCCAGCTCTGAAGGAGCCAGCCGAGGCAACAGCTCACAGCAAACGGGCGACGCAGTGCGCAATGCGCTCGCATCCGTAAGTGTCGCCTAGTCTACGCATTCGTCATCGCACGCGTGGCAATTGTATCTCAGTTATTTATAATAAATATTTATGGTCATTCAGTTGGTCTTCTATAGGTTTTTAGTCACTGGCTCCCTCTAGTGAGTGACATGAGACTATATTTGGATATAATGTCAAATGCGTATCTAAGGCCAGACTTTACATTATGTTACTATGTAGTATGTACGTCTTTAAAACGTGACTTACAAGTACTAAAAATGCGTGATGTATGTTGCAGTTCTTTGCGCGTTTCAAGACAATGTTAGTAGCTCCATTAAAGCTATCTGATGTAAATTTAATCTAATGTTTTAAATCGGGTAGAAGTATTGTAGGAGGTATCGCCACCTGGTGGTAATAATGTGACTAAAACTATATGGAAATGTGCTGAACGTTAATTGAGGCTTTCTTTTTAACTGAAGGCGTTACAGGTAATGTCATGATAACGATAAAAATAAGACTGAATGGTAGAAAGGTTGGATATTCTAAGTTTTACTACAGCTTGAAAGTGAAGAGACTTATTATTCATAGTTCGATGAGATTTAAAGAGTAGGATGCTCTCATATCTATCCCTTCATATGAGTGCTTATACATAAATTAATCAAGCTTTAAAAAATTATGATAATGCTCAGCATGATATCAATTGCACTCAAGTGATTTTATCGGGTTACGTTTACTGGGCAGTAAAGCATATTTCTGAGGCCCACATATAAGATTAGGCATTGATTTAGAGGCCAATTAATTATTCACACATTCACTACATGTTGCCACGCAGTTATAGCATCATAGCAACGTGTTTCCTGGGCAACAGGTTCGACGTCTGACCAGTTTAAGTCTGTGCATTGTAGCGGAACTGCCTGTAATAGCTGTGCATATTGCAAAGATCCCAGTGAGTTATTACAGTTTTGTTTCAGCCTTGCAGGTTATTTACTGTCATTGCTATTTAGGATTGCTCTTGCTGGGCCTTAATTACGAATGAAATATTCGCGTTGTTGTTGTATTTTTACAGCCATTACGAGCCATGATATCGTACCACTTAGCAGTTTATATGCCATTCAATAACCGCTAACTGTCAAATGAAATGAAATAATAATTGGCTCATTGTTTGTTTACAGATTTATTCAACTGACCATACGACCAGCAACTTCCCATCAAATCCTTCCACACCGGTCAGTAGTCCACCACCAATGTCAGGTAAGTTGTTTACAGTGTTTTTATTTTTGTTCGTATTCAGATGTCATGTTTTAACGTCTACACGTTGTTGACACACAACTTGGCATATTAGCTATATTTCATAATTAGGGGAAATTACATTTTATTTAAGTTATTATGGTTGTTGTATAGATAGGACTAAATTCTGAGAATATATTTTAAATTGTAGGGAGATGTGTATTTACATGTTTATTCCATGCTTGTTATCTAAACATCCACGTTTGTGTAACTATAAAACGTATTAACTATATGTAGGCATATGTATTATAGCTATATGGATTATAGATTCATTATGGTGGTGTATCTATGCAGCACAGATATGTTTCGATGTTGTGAAATTTTAATAAATATTATTCTCATATGTTGTGCTTTTGTTGTCCATGAACCAGGTTCAAGTTGGCCAACGCGACCACCAGCACCCACATCTCCACATTATGGCGAAAGTCATCTGCATTCACTTGTGAGTTAGTGCTGAATTCAGCATCTTTTCCTATTTACTATCACCATTTGCATGAGCAGTTAAGTGCATACCTCGAGTGTGCATAAACCTTAACGCACTTTCAACCTGGCAGACTCGTTCTGATGATGTCAGTTTCATTTCTGTCACTCTTTCTATACTTTGCACACCATGTAAGTGCTTGCATGCATGGCTATACCTCTTTCTTGTTTAGCTGTGTTTTCTAATTGCATGCATATTATTTTCATTATTTTCCTTTATTTTTATAACAATACGTAATGCGTTATCTACAATTTCTATCATTTTCCTGAATATGTAGCATTTTCTAATACCATTCTTTCTCTTTATATAGAATAACCACTTCTATTTTGCATGTAGTCCTACAGTAGCTGTTGTAGACAGCCAGAACAAACAGTAGACATGGTAGATGATGCAATCCATAGGTTACAGAGGGAGCTAACAACAGCCACAGAGGTACTGGCTCATCCTTACTGATGAGAGGGGATACAGACACACGCATGATACATTGCACGATTTCAATTGTGTATTATTTGTCCCTAAATTATAATTATTTTTAATGATTAAACACCTTTTCATAAACGTCCTTGTTGCACCACAAATTGTCGTCCCTACACAAATTGTCGTCGGCGACAATTTGTGCAAAATTTGGCAAAACCTCACACCACAAATTGTCGCCTCCTGCATTTAACTGAAGGCGTTACAGGTAATGTCATGATAACGATAAAAATAAGACTGAATGGTAGAAAGGTTGGATATTCTAAGTTTTACTACAGCTTGAAAGTGAAGAGACTTATTATTCATAGTTCGATGAGATTTAAAGAGTAGGATGCTCTCATATCTACCCCTTCATATGAGTGCTTATACATAAATTAATCAAGCTTTAAAAAATTATGATAATGCTCAGCATGATATCAATTGCACTCAAGTGATTTTATCGGGTTACGTTTACTGGGCAGTAAAGCATATTTCTGAGGCCCACATATAAGATTAGGCATTGATTTAGAGGCCAATTAATTATTCACACATTCACTACATGTTGCCACGCAGTTATAGCATCATAGCAACGTGTTTCCTGGGCAACAGGTTCGACGTCTGACCAGTTTAAGTCTGTGCATTGTAGCGGAACTGCCTGTAATAGCTGTGCATATTGCAAAGATCCCAGTGAGTTATTACAGTTTTGTTTCAGCCTTGCAGGTTATTTACTGTCATTGCTATTTAGGATTGCTCTTGCTGGGCCTTAATTACGAATGAAACATTCGCGTTGTTGTTGTATTTTTACAGTCATTACGAGCCATGATATCGTACCACTTAGCAGTTAATATGCCATTCAATAACCGCTAACTGTCAAATGAAATGAAATAATAATTGGCTCATTGTTTGTTTACAGATTTATTCAACTGACCATACGACCAGCAACTTCCCATCAAATCCTTCCACACCGGTCAGTAGTCCACCACCAATGTCAGGTAAGTTGTTTACAGTGTTTTTATTTTTGTTCGTATTCAGATGTCATGTTTTAACGTCTACACGTTGTTGACACACAACTTGGCATATTAGCTATATTTCATAATTAGGGGAAATTACATTTTATTTAAGTTATTATGGTTGTTGTATAGATAGGACTAAATTCTGAGAATATATTTTAAATTGTAGGGAGATGTGTATTTACATGTTTATTCCATGCTTGTTATCTAAACATCCACGTTTGTGTAACTATAAAACGTATTAACTATATGTAGGCATATGTATTATAGCTATATGGATTATAGATTCATTATGGTGGTGTATCTATGCAGCACAGATATGTTTCGATGTTGTGAAATTTTAATAAATATTATTCTCATATGTTGTGCTTTTGTTGTCCATGAACCAGGTTCAAGTTGGCCAACGCGACCACCAGCACCCACATCTCCACATTATGGCGAAAGTCATCTGCATTCACTTGTGAGTTAGTGCTGAATTCAGCATCTTTTCCTATTTACTATCACCATTTGCATGAGCAGTTAAGTGCATACCTCGAGTGTGCATAAACCTTAACGCACTTTCAACCTGGCAGACTCGTTCTGATGATGTCAGTTTCATTTCTGTCACTCTTTCTATACTTTGCACACCATGTAAGTGCTTGCATGCATGGCTATACCTCTTTCTTGTTTAGCTGTGTTTACTAATTGCATGCATATTATTTTCATTATTTTCCTTTATTTTTATAACAATACGTAATGCGTTATCTACAATTTCTATCATTTTCCTGAATATGTAGCATTTTCTAACACCATTCTTTCTCTTTATATAGAATAACTACTTCTATTTTGCATGTAGTCCTACAGTAGCTGTTGTAGACAGCCAGAACAAACAGTAGACATGGTAGATGATGCAATCCATAGGTTACAGAGGGAGCTAACAACAGCCACAGAGGTACTGGCTCATCCTTACTGATGAGAGGGGATACAGACACACGCATGATACATTGCACGATTTCAATTGTGTATTATTTGTCCCTAAATTATAATTATTTTTAATGATTAAACACCTTTTCATAAACGTCCTTGTTGCACCACAAATTGTCGTCCCTACACAAATTGTCGTCGGCGACAATTTGTGCAAAATTTGGCAAAACCTCACACCACAAATTGTCGCCTCCTGCATAAATTTTCGTCGGCGACAATTTTTGCTGCTCTTGCCGTTCCCAATTTTTAATCTCACTGGCGACAATTTGTGCAGGCAAAATGAAACCTAACTGCACAAATTGTCATTGCTTGCACAAATTGTCGTCAGTCGCTGTCTTCAAGCTACAGAAGATAATGATGATTACAAAGATGATGATGATGATGATGATGATGATGATGATGATGATGATGATGATAATGATGATGATAATAATCAGTGTTGGGGGACTCGAGGCCGGCCTCGGCGTCCATACATACATACATACATACATACACGCACGCACACACACACACACACACCTCCACACACACCCTCCATACACACCCACGTGCCACGTGTGCACACACACACACACACACACACACACATGGCTTTGAACAGGATCGTATAATGTGCTTCAATGGCTGGTGACAATTTGTGGTGTCAGCTCCTTCACAAATTGTCGTCGGCGCCGACGACAATTTGTGCAGGAGGCGACAATTTGTGGTGTGAGGCTTTGCAAAATTTTGCACAAATTGTTGCCGCCGACAATTTACGGCGACAATTTGTGCAGGGACGACAATTTGTGGTGCAACCATCCTTCTTCTTATTGACTAATCAGCTTGTATGATAAAATGAAGGATTTGATTTTTGAAACTCTTTTAATGATTTACTTCCCTACAGAAACACTACTGCTTGATATTCATGTAAATTATGTATTCAAGTAAAACTAGTATGTTAGAGTAGAAGATAACTTGGTGATCATAATACTGAAATTATGTACTCAGTGGTTTATGTAATTGGGATGTTGGATTTCATGTACTTAAAAGCACTTGTTGTAGCTCTTATCCCAGATGGTCATGATGATGTGCGTAGCCACTCATACCTCCCTGGTTCTGGTTCAAATAGTGTTTCTTCCCCCTTGCAGCAGAGTCGTATGGAGGAAAGGTTGGACGATGCCATCCACGTTCTACGGAACCATGCTGAGGGGGCGCCACTATCCCTTCCTCCAGGTCACCTACCGGGCATGCCGATCATGCACACTGCACATTCCAATGGAATCATGGGAAACATGGGTGGCGGTCCAGGGTATCTGTCGGGCGTGCCGTCGGCAACGTTAATAGATTCTCACATGGTAAGTGTGGGTCATTTGGAAAGAGTAGCAAACAAGTGCATGGAGTGATTACCATCATTCTCGTGTAGAATACTCCATATAGATCCCAATGCATGCTCTCGTTTTCAAACTGAAAAGTCTGATATTGGAGACGGATGTGAATTCATACTAAGTATACTAGTGGGCTAACCCGAATATTAAGACTTTTTTCATTCATTTTTAAATATGTGAAAATGAGCATGCGTTCTTGCATTCTAAGTGTGAATATAAATTTCTGATGCAACTTCATTGCCATATGTTTTATATCGGTCACATTTTCATCTATATTGGAATGGTTTTGGCCTTGTTTTGATTATGCACAGCTGGTGAAACGGCAGTATCTTGTTCAAAAGTTCAAAATGTTTTATATTTCACCATATAGCTTGGACAAAAGAACTTGGTTGGGGTTAGTGCAGAAGGTGGAAGGATATAAGTTGGTAATAATAAGCCCACCATTCATAAGCCAACATTTTCGAAGTGAATCTTGGAAGGTATCGGAAGGACAGATATGTCTTGCATGCGCAGTGCACTTGTGCAGAGTGAGCCAAAACACTGGATGAGCCCACTTGCTTGCATGCATTCTTTATGAGTTCATTTTCATGAGTGTTAACTCAAGCAGTTGGTGCCATGCCAAAAAGTGGACACTGGTTAGAAAGAAGAATGAAAATATATATGATTTTGAGGTATACATGTGGATTTGGCAGAATGCTAGGCAGAACTGAAAACCGTAATGTTGCTATCGTTTCCATCCTAATTAGTTTGCTACTGTCGTAGCTTGTTTCAAATCTTATAATTCAATATTGAGTACATCGCGTTTCTATTTATAGCAGGCTGTAGCATTAGCCTAACATTAGCCTAACTTGAGGGAAACATCAATAAATAACTGTAACCATCCTATGCAAATCGCTGCATGTATAAATGCAACATTGGGTGGCACGTTAAAGAAAAGTTTATCTTAAGTGTTGGGTGCATTTAGTGAATAGCAAGACGGTGCCCACAAGCGAGCAGCAATTATGCTGCTACTGTTAACGACAGTCATCAAAGATTTCTCTATCAGTCTTGGCAAGACAGTCAAAGTCACACTACTAGATATGTGTTCGTAATTGAGGCTGCATCTGGAATTTGTTAAACCTGTAGAACCCAACACTTATCACAGATCTGGTAGATTTCTGTACAGTTGATAATTAGAACCATCTGAATCGACTGCACCAGTCTTTGGTGTATACCCCTCTGTAGATGTGAGATGGTAGTCTTTTGCCGATTCTAGGCACTCCTATACGGCCTCAATACACAATGTACTCCTTCTATCCTTCGACCAGTAGTGTCTTCAAGAAAACGTGTTTGTTTTGTTGTCACCTGTGTCATTTATTCTACACATTGCTTTCGATGTTCAATTCATAGAATTTTCTCTGTACATTTGGAAGTGTGTTATTTAATCTGTGACGATTTCGGGTAATACATACACGTGATTGGCAGCCACTGTGACAGCGGTCGCTATCCTTCACAAGATCGTGCGTAATGAATGACCCATATATTTAAAAAAATGTAGTTATAATAATTATAATTACAGACGAAACGTAACCATGCCGACTGTATCACGCGGTAGACCACACCCCGTGTCCTCTCGTTGCACCTTACACCTGCGTTGGTAGCGGCAAGTCTGGACATTATCAGCAATCAATAATGCCCTCGGCATCCCCCTAGTGTAGCGCTACTGCGAGCGTATAGGCGATGGTCCCTTGAATACGGCGCCCGCGGCGAATCTGGTTCCAGTTAGATCCCTAGCGTTGTGTTTCAGCTGAACATCTTTGCCGATTTCTGGCCAATCGCAGGCGCCGAAAATCACTGTGAAAGCGGCGGGAAGCTTTCTCAGTTGTGATGTAGGCCCCGTGTCTAGTCATCGGTTGGTGGGAACGTTTTTGCTCAAATAAACATTTACCCGTGACTCCCTGCTTCCCTGCCGCCGCCCCCCCCTCCTGGGAACGCCGCTAGGTGGCAGGTTCTTCGTTATTGAGGCATCTTCGTGTGACTTCGGTGTGAGGGAGTCAGTGTTTGCGATTGTCTTAACGTTGTGCGCTCGTGTTCCCAGGTGGGCCAATATAGGCGCATATAAGTCTGGGGACATTTATCTGGGCCACAATACTTGTGGGTTTCTACCCTCGGCTGCCTATTCCACCCTGATGTTATACTGGGGAGTGTTAGACGATAAAAAAAACGTGATCAGTATGATCAGCAGCACCGTGATTACACATCATCAGGTTGATTGATAGCAGCAGTGCTGTGGTGGATGCCGACGGGTCGATGTGTCTACGTTTGCCTTGCCAGATTAGCAGTCTGGGCGGTATGCGGTTAATTACCTGCTAGAGATGACAGTGCCTGTGCGGGATTCCAAAGTTGTCAAAGTTTCTAGCTCACTGTCCATGTAGGTAGAGGCACACTGTGAGGTGAAAAGCTGTCTCATCAGTTCTCCCCACCCCTACTAACTATGTGGCTTGAGGTTTCGTAGCCCAGTAGTTGTGTAATACTGATTAATGACACATGTGTGGAGTCTTTGCACAGTTTCAGGAGTGGGCGACTATCGGATGTGGGAGTGCACTGGGTGAAGCTATCCCCCTTGGGTCTCGAAAGCAGGCAGAGCGGTATTCATGTGAGGTTGGAAAGTCGGGAGGTTTAAATGAAAACAGGTTGGATAATTGTTTCATGCTGGCAGGCTTGTTTTGGCATGGGTATCAGTGTGTTAACTGTGCTGAGCCCTGTTTGTATTAGCACACAGCTACTTCAGGCGCGCTTCTTGTGTGGATCGGCTGCTGCGGCTGCTGCTGCGTCACAGCTAGCTGACTATCACCTATCTGATCTATCTGTCATGCACGACCTTGCGTAATCTCTCTCTGTGATAAACAGTGCCTGCTTCTTTTCTCACAGTCACCGTCGTCATCGTGCGGGAAGATATCATTACCAGAAATTATTCATCAGTGGATCGCACGGACATGCGAAATAGCTGCACTGTTCGCAGCGTGCGTGCGTGGGGCGCGCGTGTATTCGTTTACTCCGCTCTCTGTGGTTAATGGTCTAGCAACAACCAGTAAGGGTTCTACATGGACGTTGGAGTATCAGTGCGTGGATATTGCTGCGAGAGGATAACTGTCGACGCGAGCTCGTGATTGGTGACGATGTGGTACCCGGCCGACAATAACTGGTCCAGCGTTTCTTATCCCAGTCAGTACCCTGCCTACAATGGCAACGGATATGGCGGTGCGCTACCCTATCCTCAGCCGTCCATGTACTGGGTGAGTGGCAAGCCGGCCGACGATGTGCGCGCGCCGCTCTTGTTATGCGTATGGTGGCGAGCGTAACTTACCAGCTGCAGTGAAGTTTGTGGGGCTTCATATCTTGTCAGCTTCACTTGGATGAGGAGCGTCTGCGATTCCAGCCTAGAGGGAAATTCGTGTGTGATGCCATTGTGTCCGAATCTAGCTCTAGAACTATAGCCTTTCAGTCTGCCACATGCGGCAGAGTGAAGGGCTATGCCTATAGTTCTAGAGCCAGTCCGAATCTAGACGAATGGTTGAGTTAAGACTGAGCGTAATTCGCGGGCAGCAATAAATTCTTGTAGTGATGGGTTTATATGCGCTGCAGGTGCGTTTTGATGGGTGCATGTCTTAGAATGAGAGGATTTCACCCAGTAGGTGTTAAACCTGTCGTAATAAAGTACAGAAAACGCCGTCTAGTTGTAGGGTTGCCAAAGTATAAGTGATAAAATACGATATGAAATATACGGAGTGAAAGAGAGAGAGAAGGAGAGCGTGGGTGGTGTGAACTATAATATAGCTTCCTATAGCTGGCAGGAATGAGTAACCTACTTCTGATTCTATTTAGTTCAGGTACCCGTTCTGTGATTGTATTGATCACTGTGTGGACTGAAATACAGTTGTAAGACACCTGGGAGTGATAGCGCATGCGATGTTTGCAACGCCGGGAAGAACACACCGCAGGTTGCATTCGCGTGTATTTCACAAACAAACAAAATCGCTCCACCAATTACTAATCTCGTTGGTTTCTCTTGTTAATTTCTGCTTACCAGTGTAAATGCTACCAGCTGTACACAGAGACCTTTTTCGACGCTGTCTAAACTTTTCGCAGCCGATCTGTACATTGATAGGGAAACTGCCCACATGTGCTAGCAATAGAGCGTGACCCTCTCAAAAAGCCGTCGGCCTGTACTAGATGCAAAAATTTTCTGCTGGCCTGACAGTGGTAACGAAGTACATATGTTGTAGAGGGGGCGGTGCCAAGATGCCTGCGAGTGTGTAGAAAGAAAATCCTGCCCAAGCTTCGCCTCAGAGAAGCTGATTCGGCATTGTTATTTCAAGTATTCTATTCATAGACCTAATCAGCTTGTTGATATTTTGCGTATATTGGTTACTTTATTGCGTGGCTGATTTATTAGTATATAGCAGGTAGCCAGTACTGTGCCTGCTTGATTGATTAGCAGGAGCCATTGAGGCGTGCGTCAGTTTCTTGTTACTCGGCATCAAAATTGAAAATGTAACTTGTGAAACATCGTGGTAAAGAAAGTTAGATTTGGTTAGGCTGTATATAGCCCGACCAGACTGGGAAACAAACCTAAATACTCTGGTATTTCGTTGTGGGACTGTTTCTTGGAGCTAGGCTGTATAATATAGCAAAAGCCAGAGAGTTCTACCTCATCCGCTTGGGTACAGCAGTAGCTGCTAATACAAAACAGATGTTGCAGTTTACTCCATGGATTTGACCAGCTAAGCAACAGCGTTTATAGCAAACTTAGGTGGTTGCGCACATTATATCAAGACAAGTATATGGTCGCATACCACCTTTGTTGCTGGGCGCGAAATTTTTTTTCCCGTTTATGCACTTCAAAGACTGCACCGTGGATGATCACTAGGATATTAATCTGTTTGAAAATATCTTTAGTGTGTATCCTAGGATTCAGCCCATGACTAGTGCTGCATTTAATGTGTGTGTTAACACCGTTTGATATGGATACTCACCAGAAAAAATTCTATTTTGCAGGCTAGTCCACATACATTTCATGATGACCACCTGAAGAAACACATTGCTTCAGACCCTCTAAGCCCAGGTGCGAAAATCTTTTTATTAACAATGTGTATTTGGTAAGGAATTGAATTACTCAATAATTCCGGCAATGTGAAGGTTTTGCCCGGGAGTATTTTCCATGTCCCTAGTCTTAATGGTATTATTGTGGATGTTTAACTGGCACAATTTGCTATGCCCCAGAGCCTAATAATGATCATATCGTGGTTGTTTTACTGGGGACTGTCTGCCACATCCACAGAACATAGTAATGATATTACTGTGTGAGTTATAACTGGCACAATTTGCCACATCTCCAGGAACTATTAATGATGCAAATATGAGCATTATAACTGACACTATTTGCCATGTTTCCATGACCTAGGTTATGGTGCTCCTTTTGCTGTTTTACCAGAGCATGTCCTGCAGGCATGTCCTGCAGGCATGTCCTCAGGTCTGAGTAGTAATGTGAATGTGAGTGTTTTAACTGGATCAATCTGGCATGCCTACAGATCTGAGTAAGGAGTGTGATGATGATGATAGTGACACAGACGGACCTGCCCTGAAAGCGGAGAAGATCGACACCAAGTTAAACTCAGATATGCTCCTTGAATCGACGAAAAATGAAGCAACGTCCACGTCAGCACCAGCCGGATCAACCACATCGTCGAAAAAGCGATCAAGAAGGTTTGTTATGCTACTCGCTTATCTTTGCTTGCTTTCTTACATGCTGAGCTACCAACACCTAAAAACACCATTAGATGTGATAGATAGCTGGATATGTACATTGTATGTGCAGTGGTGATCATATATTAAATACTGTATCATTTATAAATGTTTATAATATTATTACAATTGAATTAGACTTATTTAATCCAGTATAATTTCATAGCCTTAATAGCCTTATTAATCCATTTATATTAATTCAGAACACTTATTTCAAGAATGTGTGATTACATGCATTTTAATTTATGTCTTACAATTATACAGGATGCAAAGTATTCGGCAATTATTTACTGCTGTTCAATCATGTGTCCTGGGCTGTGAGGGAGGGGGAAGGAGAGAATGAGAGAAATGGAAGAACTTTTAATGATCCACATTGACATCCTTTCTGTAGCAGTGCAGAAGCAATCTATTCAAAAAAGCAAGAGAGAAAGAGAGAGAGAGAGAGAGAGAGAGCGAGCGAGCGAGCAAGCTTTTAAGTTATTAGCTTTTTTATCATTGTAGCAGCAATCCGGAAGATGATGATCCACCAGTTATAAAACATGAGCGTGAGAAAGAGAGGCGACATGCGAACAACGCTCGCGAAAGGTATGCCAGAAGCCGAGAAACATCTTGTTTTTTTGCGTGATTATTTAGTTCTCACTATTTATCTTTGATAACAAATTCTCATACACTTTACTCATCCAATACCTATCACTGGGAGAAAAAATGCTGCTGATTGTTCATTTCATTTACTGATTGGATCTCGGTGTTTTTATGCCAGAAAGACGTGACATACTATGACGATATCACTATGCCGATCACTAGTAATGTGAGTCGTTTTTACACCCGTAGAGTACGAGTGCGAGACATAAATTCCGCATTCAAAGAGTTGGGCAGAATGGTGCAGATGCACCTGGCAGAGGACAAACCACAAACGAAGCTCGGCATACTACACCAAGCGGTCAGCATCATCACCAACCTGGAGCAGAAAGTGAGAGGTGAGTCGCAATATCGTGATAGATGCATCGCAGGCTGCACAGCTTCAGGAGGTGACATCTGATGAGCAGCGGGGTGGTAAACGTGATGTGATAGGTCTGTAGGTGTGATGTGAATGCGATGGAATCGCAGTGTGTTATCATAACGAGCTCATCAGCAGCTGCAGCAGTACTGTAGAAATCAGTAGCATTCACTTGCTGTGTAATATTTTTACATATCATTGGCCTAACTTTAGCATGATAGGCACCCGTCTTTTTATATATGTTAATTATGAGTGATACATACTGTCTTAAAGTTATGATTGGCCTTGTTTAAAATGAACATTGATCAATTTTATACATATTTTGAAAGTAGTTTGCAGTGTGTTCATTGTCCATCTTGCTTATGATATACTGGAATAGAATGATAACATGGTTGGTTCACGGATATATATATATATAATCCATTTCAGAGCGGAATCTGAATCCCAAGGCAGCATGCTTGAAACGGAGAGAGGAGGAGAAGACTGTAGAGGATCACACAAAGTCTTTGGGGCCACCTAATGTCAATCCACTGGATGCCTTGCAGCCACAGCCATCACATATACAGGTCAGTTTCGATCAGTAACTCCATCTGTAGTTGTATTACTGTGTTGGGTGTGGCTAACTGGCAACAGCGTTTTGCTCCCGAACGAGCCACCCGAAGATACAGATGTAAACGAAATAGTTTCACTGCTGGTTACCTGCCAGGCAGGTGATTTCTTGCATGTATGTACAGCTGGTTTCATGCACTAACTTTGCAGAGGTTGACATGGAATTAGCATGGTTATTACTTGTGCTGCGCATATTGCGAGCATGCAGCAGTTGCATCTGAAGCAGATGAAGTATTTTTTGCATAACTGGTTCCTTTGGCATTTTTAGCAATATTGCTCATGTTTTTGTTGTTGTTGTTCGTGTTGTTATTTAATTTTAAGTCATGGAACATTACTTTTGTATTCAGTGCCCTTACTTACTTGCATGGGTTAAAATGGATTACGTTGCTTTAGTCGTGCATTGACAATTTATCCTTTAGAACCTTTTCTAATCATATAATAATAATTGTTATACTAAAAAGTAAAGAACTAACATACCCTAACTAATTGTTTGATAACCTCGCAAGGTGGGGACACAGGGTAACCTTAGTGGGATGGTATTGAAATGCACTGGATGTCAAACTATATCCTGGAGAACGTCGCTTGTGGAGGTACAGGTGATTGTAAGATCACAGTGTGACCTACCAGGCATTAGATGCTTATTAGGGTTTGTGTTCATTTTACAGGCTTATGATTACGATGATGGCAATGATGGTGAATATGATGTATTCATGGAATGACGGCCACCAGGTTAGGGCTACTGAATTATACTCATTCAAAAGTAGGTGTACAGCGATAGGATGTCACAATAGGCCCTGTGTCCCAACTATTGCATGTGTTTACTAGCTTGTACACTAGAGCTGTTTGTTCGTGCGTATGTGTGTGCATGTATCTGTGTGTGTCTACGTTCATATGCACATTTGTGCACATGTAGGTTCTTCTGTATTCCACAATTTAGAGTTTTTGATGACGCTGCAAGAATATATTTTATAATATCGTGTGGGGTTGTTTCGAGATTCAAAACAATACAAGCAAAATTGTCTTGCTACAAGTTAGTCACTGTTGTTGTAGTATTGTAGTGATAGATGGTTGTTTTATGTTGTCAAAATCTATGATCAGTTCTTACTATATTTGAAAATGTAAATTTTGAATTATTGGTGTATATTTAGTTTTGCATAGCAAGACACTAGCTTGTGTGCAAACATATGCATTGGTCTGCTGGACATGTGGGGTTAGTCAGAATTTATTCTGCTACCTGACTCGTGTCTTGTGGCCCTAGAAGTACCACATTTTGATTGTTGTTATGCGGTTTTAGTTACATAATTATCAAGCATAAAATGAGATATTGCAGGATTCCTCGGTAGATAAGTATCCAACATAGCCTCGTAGGTTGCTGTTCTATAGACGTTCATACAGCAACCAACTGCCAAGAGTCGTCATTGCATGTCCCACAAACCAACCTAACTGTATTTTTTGTTTGTTTCAGCAAATGCCTCCACACTCGACCATGCTTCACCAGCATCCGCCACTGCACATGAACTGATGAATTTGGGGGCCCGGAGACTGGTGCGGCCACATGTGGTACCAGCTACCAGGGCCTGTGTGAACAAAGCCTCACAAACTGTTGCCAAAACTGTGCTCGTTTACTAGCAGAACGCTGGTTGTGTGTTGCCGTGAAGACGAATCTGCTCGTAGACCAGCTCTGAGACGAGTGGCGCATAGCCGATAATCAATTGTGAAATCGTAGTGTAAACTGACCAAGTTATGTTGATGTTTTCGCATGCGTGCGCACGTGCATGCATGCGTGCGTGCGCACGTGCATGCATGCGTGCGTGCGTGCATACGTGCACGTGTGAGAATGTCTGTAGGCGTGGTGGTTTGCTGCCATGCACTGTACAAATATTGTCTACTGGATACTACACTTTATGCATAATGCATTTGTTCCTGTGGCAGGATACCAAAGAGTTACTTCCCAAAAACAACAACGTAGTGCGTGCATCTTAAAATTTACCATGACTTTTTCGTACTTAATTTGTTTCAAAAGTGTTGCAGACTAGTCTCCTCTTAATTCCTATATAAACCATTATAACGGCGATTATGTGTATAACGGCTGTCCCATCCTACTTATTATTTGGTTCGTGGACAGCTATGTTGTGAACTCTGTTGTGCTTGATGAAACAGTCGTGGAAAGTTGAGAGTAAAATTGTAAGAGCAGAAACTGTTTTCACCTATTGTGAGGAAACCTGTGTATAATTATGTAAGAAAGGTTATATCCATATGGTATAGCCCTCTAGTGGGAGAACGCGCAGTTTAAAGGTAGCAGAAGTTGGGAAAGTCTACTATTGTTAAATTTTTTAGTTTTTTAACGTAAATGTCCAGAGGTGGAAGAAAATCTTCAATCATGTCATTCAGATGATTCTACTTGTAAGGTAATTTAATACGTCCGTTTGACCTTATTGAATATGTGAATTGGTGTAGAAATGAGATGTTGGCATATATTATAGGATAATGTTGATCATGGTTGAACTTTTGATTGTATACGTTTCACAGTTTCTTCATGTTTTCAGCTGGTCAAACTAAGGTGAAAGCTACTGCGTAAGGATGAGGTGAAATGGAGATGCTGCCAGGTTATAGATGATAGATACTGACTTGGTTTCCATTTTGTTCTGTTTGGGAACTGTTTATTGGTTGTCTCCTAAGATGTACCCTTGTACAAATCGATCATAATGTTGTGTTCACCTTGGACAGGTTTACTTGTCAACCTGGACAGGTAGTGTAGATTTATAAATGTTGCCAGATGCGTGAACATTGAGACTGGTATCATACGTAGCGGACTTACATTAATGACCACTGTGTTCTGTTCGAATTTATATTATGTTGGCTCAGAACATGGGAAGCAGTAATTCAGCAAGGGAGATTTCTTCACTGGTAAACGATGAATCGTATTTTGTTGTACGCTGTTAATCACCTATCGTTTAAACACTCGGTAACAATGCCTGTATTTCATTTGTTCTATAATCGGACTATGAGCGGAAGCGATTTGCAAAACCCAGATCTGATCAGCTTTGTGCATGAGTTGTAGAATTCGATTGAGAAAGTTTATAAAGTCAATTTTTTTATTTTATGATGCAACAGCAGAGAAAAGTATGTAGGTTGTAGACATTTATGATTATCTCAGTATTTTATTTTAATGCGTCGATATGATATTGTAGATACTAATATTGATTAGGTGGAAGGCTGTTGCGGTCAGTGCCCAGGGAGCGAGCGCCCTCTATAGGCGATGTTCCCACTTAGTTTTACTCTGCTCTCGGCGGGCCTATATGATATTTACTTGTTTGCAGAGAAGAGTAAATTCGTGAAAGTAATCTTCAACTGGCAAATTGAGTTTACGTGAAGCAGAATAAAGGTTATGTCAGATTGATTGGTAATGGAAGAGCATTGCCTCGGGCGCGGTCATGGTTGGCCTAACAGCTTCCGTGTACTGTCGAGGCCTCACCTCTCCTAGTGACAACCCAATGATCACTCTGCATAAGTAGCTGCATGCTTTAGTTGTTTGCCTGTTATTTTGAATCATTCATCTTGTATCAAGTGAATTCCATCTCTGTTTTATATATGAAATTATATATATTTTATGATGAGAGACCTTTTCATTAAATCCTATTGATCCAGTGTGCCAGGCCACTGTGTTTTATACATACATATCCCCTATCCTCTGCGCTTAAATCGCGAGCGTGGACTTCTGGACATACTTAGGTTGTAGCACTGCTGTAATGTTGCAACAGCGTGATTACACGTCGGATTGGCTGTAGTTATTGGTAAGAATTCATCAAACTCTCTTGTGTTTCTAAGAGAGCACCAGTCGCATGCTTGTACCGAAACCTTTTACACACTGCGACTAAGAACTGAATGTTGACTTGCGAAGTTCTTCATAACTTTGCTATTTTGCACAATTGTTAGCAGTTGGGTCGTAATCATGTTGGGGGGNTTAAGGTGTATTTAAACTAAAAGCGAATCGTATACAGAGTTGCCTAGGTACTGTTATAAGTGAGTTGAGTGTGTACAATGTAATTCATGTAAGAACCGACCTATGTATAAAGCACCATGATGTCAGCATACATATCCTCGAGTTGTGGTCAGCCAGCTCCTAGGGCCAGCTTGTGTATCGTTATGCTCAAAATTTGCAAGTCATTACAGTGTGTTTTTGGTCAGATCATAAATGGCCTCCGGTATCTCTGTATCTCTACTCGTTTAGCTGAATGCTATATATTCAGTGCGGTGTTCTGTCGTCTTACGTCGCTGAGGGCTGAATGGCTGACAGTATCATGAAATCTCCAGTAGCATATTTTCCTACAACAGTAGTATTCTGCTGTTATGATAGCGCAAAGTTGTACATAGCTTTCATGTAGAACATTAATGTCTTTTTCAGTAAAATGACCTGTTTTGCGTTTGTTTTGTCGTTGCCAATAGCGGTCGCATATCACGTCATACATTGCGTACATACAGAGTTGACAC
>NW_014577178.1:0-806 GCF_000485595.1 Priapulus caudatus | reverse complement strand
ACTGTGTATGCTTGTTGGTCTAAACTGGCGTAACAGGCATCGAATTAAACACGTTTGCCCGTGTCTTTTGCGATTCAGAAGGGAATCGTCGGATATATTGACATTAACAAATACTTGACACAGTTCCTGCCGACATTGTCCATTTGAAAGTCTTCTATCCCGATGTTTGGGCGCTCTATTATCCGGTTAGATTCCGATCGTAGTTTTCTGACCGGCGCGTATCTTGGTACTTTATTTAAAATCACTGAATTTCAACATAAAGATATATCTAGTACATGTTAGATTCCATCTGCAGTCTGGTAAAAGAGCCGAACAACCTAGTCACTGCCAGTTATATAAAAGCCTTGAACGTGTTGAAAGTTATGAACCGAACCAAGGGAACCGAAGTTGAATGCGGTCACCGTGCATTCGCAGTCCAAACACACACCAAGGCACACTGTCATCATCACGAACTCCTCATCCAACTGTACTTAAGAAGTATCGACAGCACTGTTCGTAATTCACCGTCAAGTTGAGCGTGAGGCAGTTAACTTAATGTTATGATAGCGCATCATTAACATGATAATTTCTACTTTCGTTAATATTGTCTGTTTATGCTGGCTGTCTGTAGTCGTACAAAATCGGTCGAGATGTGTGACCTATCTTGTTAGACCCCTTAAGCGTTTTAGTAATAGAATTTCAGCACTTCCATTTTGCTATAGACCTCTACTTGCTTTTGTTAAGAGTTAAATCTAGGGTGATACTCCATTAGGAGTGTTCCCAACTTTAATGTCATTAATGGTCATAATAACATATATATATATATG
>NW_014577177.1:548917-549210 GCF_000485595.1 Priapulus caudatus | reverse complement strand
GTTTGTTTCCCTTTACTCTTTACTTTAGCTTTACGTGGTGGTCGGATTTGACAAATGAGGATGAGGATATACACAGAAATTCCTTTAAAATGGCATCTAGTGTTACTTTGCCTGTGTCCGAATCTTCGTAAATGCCATAAAAATAATTATTCTCGATCTTTGTTTCGTAAAACTTCTCTTTCAAAAATTCCTTTTCTTTTTGTATCAGAGACAGAGTGTCCAAATCCGGAGAAGTACTAGTAGACATGGCCTACTCAATGCTACTACTCAATGTTGCAATGTTGCTATGTAGG
>NW_014577177.1:544133-546010 GCF_000485595.1 Priapulus caudatus | reverse complement strand
ACATCTGGCAGTTGTTGGCCATCAGGGAATGTGACAGGTATTTTGCCAAACGAAAACCCACCAACAGGAATAACACTTGCTCCTGCACAGAATTTCAGCATGTCTGACAGGTGATACTCCTCATTTCCTTCTGAAAAATCAATATTGGTGTTAATTGTTGACTACATTGAAAAAAATGTCAAGTTAACATATTGGCTGTAATCGAGATGCTGCTGTGATGAACAACAAATATCTTATGTGGAAAGGTTAACGAGTATCTTCTTGTGATATATAATAGGAAAGTGAAAATTATATTGTACTACATGCAATCTGCTCATATTCTCCAATATACCAATAGTGTTATACAGATTTCGGTTTGGTATGTAACGAGGTCTAATGGTTTTTTTATTTGATTTACCTTCGAGGGCTGTAACAAATCTTGTGAAGTGACTAAATGCCATGAGCTCCTGATGCCTACGGGATGTGCCCACTGGGCTGTAATCACTCTTTCAGCGGTCAGAGGTGCATGGGTGAAGAGCCTCGCGAAATCGTTATCAGCAAGAAGCTGAAAAATATATGAAGTGTATAAATGAAAAACCTTACGTGTAGGCACATGCTGTGTGTTATAGCTCTTTCACACCTTTCACTCTTTCACTCGTTCTTTCACTTTTTTCGTTGTGAATTTGTGCTCAATCGGTGTTTTAACGCTTTTACCGCGTTACATGCAAAATGTAAGCGTGGTGATTCGTCTAGCACAGCAGCAGCAGCAAGATGGTCAATCAAGGCCTGAATGTTATTTGGAAATTTGACATGCTTTATGCCGCCTGAGTACCCGGCCATGCTCTTGTTGTTGAGCACCCTGAATGCCACCGCAGCCAAATGCTGGTAGTGCCTTGCCCCGACCGACTCAGGTACTCCAGTGTAAAATCCAAAGTAATAACGCCAATTTTTGACGAATATCCACCTGACAGTGGTGATGAGGGCGCGGACCTCAGCGCTGTAGGCGGCAAAAATCTGTGAGCACATCGGCGTCATGCCCTGGAGGAACCGCGCTGATGAGCTGGCAGACGAGATTCAAGCTTGTCCACCCACGCCCAAGTCTTGTGGCCGCAAGACTGCACTCAATCGGTGCCGTGTCCGGGAACGACGCTCGAAGGTCTTGAACCGTCACAATCACTGTTGCCGATGCAGTCATACGCTACCACTTGCCGTAGGCAGCTACTGCTGAGGCAGAATTCACCGAAAAGGCACTTTGTATTACGAGTTTGCCCTTGTCGGGGTTTCCAGCCATACGTATTATCTTAAGTGCATTAAGGAGAATCCCCTGCGCCGTCTCCCCAAGCTGCCCCTCAGTGACTTTCTCTTCATGGTCCAGGTCCAGGAGCAAACGAACAACCTCTGCGGTCAAGACGCTCTTGACGGGAGTCACAAGTGCCGCCGCGCGTGTAAACGTGGCTAAGACGATATCACCCTTTGAAGCCTCGTCTAGCCAGGTGCCTGGCAGGCACCTCGTCTAGCCAGGTGCCTGGCAGGCCCGGCATGTTGTCCTTGGTCAAGTAGTCTCTTTGGGCTAACCCGAACGTACCTAATCTATTCGCCTTAGGTTGAATGGGAGTGGAGAGCTTCTCGATCTCCTTCAACAACTGAGCCTGCTCATCCGTTAGCTGACTCATACTTTACAATAAGGTCTCAAAAATCGAAGAAGATTGTTTTTAAAAGAGTAGTAGTATTTGTGGCTTAACCGGGGTTGGTGTGTGTCGTTAGCCCTAATGGCGCGAGTTATTGTGCTGATCGGGTATCGAAGTAGATAGTCGAGATCGATCAGGATACACTAGACTAATAGTGTCATTTCTATGCTACGAATCTAACGACCTAAATCGACGAGCTAAATACCTGAT
>NW_014577177.1:533391-544123 GCF_000485595.1 Priapulus caudatus | reverse complement strand
CGGGCCTCTCTGATTAAGGTCTCCGCTTCTGGTCCCGACTCTGGAGCCTACGGCTTGGCGCGGCGAATTTGCTCGTGCGTCCAGACGGGGATACATGAACGGCCTCTGCATCCTGGTCCATTTGGGTGTTCATCTTTTTGGTGTGGATACCGGATCGTGGAGCCATCTAGGAGAAGTTGGGACGGCTTGTGGGGAACGTGGCGAGATGCAGGCGACGCTTTTGCTGTGGGGTTTGGTGTCGTTTGACATTTGCGACAGCAACAATACATATCAGGAAACGGATTAGGGCAACTTAAGGTGATTCTTAAGGCTTTATTCGACGTTGTTAATAAGGAGCCGCATATGATGCGAGGTCGGAGCTTTGTTTAATGACTGAGAAAAGGAACACGACCAGATCCGATCACCCGGCAGTCCGCACCATTGCCCGGACTCGCCTTCTAACATGTTAGCAACAGCTGAAATGCTTTCTTGAAGTTGCCAGCGCGCTCTATATATCTCTGTACCGTGCACCGCGAGAATCCAAGCTGTTTCGAAACGCAGGCTCTAACAAAGTTGATCACCAGCGCCTGTCACGACATGCGGTACTCTGAGAACGAATTGAACGCTTGGAATGACATGGTCATCAGTCCGTGCACCCTGCCCTATACTCGTCAGCAAATTCGTAACACCTGATGCGTGTGGGTTCCATTACATATGGTTGCTCCGCTGCCTGTTTCGTATGCGCATCGTACCATGCAGACCCAAAGCGATAAAGAGGACGAAGGGGTGTGTAGCATGGAATCTCCGGGGACGCAGTTGTCAAAAAATTGGTAAATGGTCTGAGGAACATTGGAGTCTTTCCCACGAATACCGGCATGTACTCATAACAGGCGATTTGAGTATTTTTCGCAATGACCTTAGCTGCGGTGCATTTGAATAGGTAGAGGGCTTCTCCAGCTCGGAGAGCGCTGATGCCTTTCCCCATAACGTTGTCGTACTGAATATGGGAAATTACATTCGGCTCCGATCGTAAAATAGCCAAGGTGTTAAGCAAGACTTTTCGTTCGACCCTACAGACATCAACGCTTAGTCGCGACACAATTTGATGCCTGTCCTGGGCGGCCGAGTAATGCAAATATGACATTTGCGCCCCAAGGTAGAGGGGAAGATCCATTGCTCCCGCGTACTCCAGACCTCTAGTGTCACTTGTCGTGTAGAATAGCGACCTCTCATTAGTCTTCATCAACGGCAAGTTGCAGATAATTGTCTTGTCTTTCACCTCGACAGGCCCCTGCTGCTCGCCGGTGATCAGTACGATTTTTCGATTATCAACAGCGTACTCCTCCACTGGTCCCTTGTAAACTACCGACTGACAATTTTTTTTTTCTGTCTTTTTTCTGTTGTTAGGGTGTCCAGGTAATCTACAACAAGGTTCTTTCGAGCCCGGGTCTGTGAAGACAAGAAGCACATAGTGGCATTCGGGGCATGATCTTTAGCTGCACTAACCATCCCCATGATTTCTTCCGCTTCAATATTGTGGCAGCGTGCTGATTCCGTCTCTCCTCAGCTGGTCCGTCAAATCAGTCCTGAAGTATCGTGCATACTGACGTGCTAGGACTTTGATGATCTTCAAAAGGCAGGATTCCATCATTGAAATGAACAATGGTTCATCCACTGACTTCTGCTGAAGTGAAAGTAGAGTTGCATCAAATAACGGTAGTTAGAAATCTGTTTGTAGGGTCAAAGTGTCCAGAGAACTTTCAGAAAACCCTCTTAAAACTCTTAAGAGATCGTTGACGATGGTGATACCATCAACATGGCTGACTTGATTGACACTTGATGTGTAAAACTTGGCCATCCATGGCCCAGAAAGCAATTTCCCAATCAAGCCAAAGACTTGAATCTCCACCTGTGCAACTGGTGACTTGAAATCATGTAGTATCGCAATTTGTAGACCGCCACAGGTAACAGTAGCTTCTTCAAATAATTTCATGAGTAAGTCCTTGTGATGGTGTAATTTACCAGCGATGTGAAACATTATATGGAGGCGATTCCCCCTATAACGTGGCAAGAGTCCCTTTGGAAGACCGGCTCTTTCCAAAGCACTGGTAAACCCTTTGGGGTCACCCCTTCCATCTTTATACCGGAACTTGTTAATGGAGAGAACAAGCTGGTGCGCAATACTGTCTGAACCAAATGGTTTTTTTACAAGGTCTGGTGGTTCATTGACCTTCAGAGAAGTCCGGACTGAACTGGCAATAGTGTCTAAAGGATGGAGGTGGAAAATTCAGTTCATTGGGTTTTTTTCTCCAATTTAGTTCAAGGCGTTGGATGGTGGCATGATTTACTGTTGCTCTGTCGGTCATGGTATTTGAAATATGTCCTATAATTTTTTGGCGAGTTTCTTCAAAATTGCTAGAATAGAGTTTGCAATAAACATTTGTCAAGTTATCAAAAGTCTCAGTGATATAGAGCTCATAATCTTCTGCTGTACCACCTGCTAACTGATCAATTGCAAGGACATGACAGTCACTTTTGTTTGTAATGTGTACACTGTTTACGTGAAGGCCTTCCTGCGTTGTAGCATCAAAACCTACAGTTATGTTTTCACTATTCAAAATAATCTCAGCAGCATCGAAAATCTGATATCACACCCAATTCTCGGGTCCACCCCATTAATTCTACAATATTCCTGTGGGGAACTTGGCCAAGAATTACACCAGATCGTTTTGGGCAATTCCATGATTAGTAACGTTACATTTTTAGCAGATGTTCATACCCTTTTCTACTGCAACATCACCATCTATTCATTTCAAGTCCTAATCATGTTACAACATGTTCACCCACCCTAGATCTATAATACACAAAAGAATGAAAACAATTCAAAAATATTAGAGTTGCAATGGTAACTTTTAATGTCGGTTAGTAACGTTACAAAAAAAGGACATGGGAAAAAATTCAATGTTTTCAGACAAAAAGTTTCCTAAAATGTGAGATACCTCAAACAAAGTGACATATTCATTTTACTTCTAGTTTGATGACAAATGTTTCAGCCAATAATTTTAGCAGATTGACATCATTTTTTAATTAGACCCAAAAATCATGGTTAGTCGCGTTACGGTTAGTAACTTTACAGTTTGTCCATGCAAAGGTACGAGTTACAAAACATCATGTTTGATCCTCCCCCTTCCTTAAAATCACAAGATACACTTAGGAATTACATGTATGTAAACTAACATACTTATAAATCCATATTATTATTATTTAAACTTGCCACATTCAAAACTTATAAAATTACAACATATTTTATCCACTAATGGATATGTTTATAATGCATGTCAACATATATGACAATGTATTTCCACCAAGTAACTTTAAAAAAAATTTAAGCATTTAAATGGAATTCATATTATAACAGACAAATTTGGAGTAGAGATTGATTCCATAATACAAAACAATGGTCATTTGTTGACTTGTACAATAATCCAATACATGTTCCAATTTATAACTTTATGAAAACTTAAAAAGTACTTTGGCCTTAGTTTCAACTTCCCTTTTTTAATCAAATGATATCCTGAGCTCTTTTTTTACTACAAACTTCTTCAGAGAAATCTATTAAGAAATCTTAATAATTTTTCTTCTTTATTGTCAGAAATACAGTTTGTGCACATACTGTATATGATACAAATTCATGTTCTTAGTGTCATATTGTATTCTAAATGATGCAGTGTAATTACATAGTCATAAAAATGTCATTGCAGTTCTTTTGCATTCTTTTAAGGGCAATGTCTTTTTTCCCAGTGATAAAAAGAGAAAAACTTGAACAGTCAGTTGCAGTGTTATGCATTGATCCTTGATAAAATTCAAATCTGAACAGAAAATTTGAAATGTCCACGGTTATTGACAACTTCTGGAGCATCCAATTTAGTAATCATCTTGTTCTCCGTGTAGAAAATGGCATCCTTTTGTGTAGGCCATTTCCAGTACTTTCCCACTCGTTCCATTACTGACACCTGAAACTCACCCTCACGCATGGCAACAACTTCTCCGGGAAATTGCTTGCCTTCGTATTCTACTATGTACCAGTCTCCCACTACAATAGACTCGTCATTGCTTTGGGTTACCACACCATCCTCGTCAGCTCTGTTAGTGTTGTCTTTTGTCAGAATGTGAGACACCACTTCATCATTCACCACCTTCAGGAAATGCATCTTGGCGATGGCAGTGATGGGCTTGGCCTGACTGAAAACATTCTTCAAGTTCAGACTCATTCCTCCTAGTAATCTCTGTTGAGTTAACCTCAGTGACACACACATTCTCCATGGGTTACAGTCCTATAGACCGAAGGTCCAATAGACCGAAGGCCCGATAGACCGAAGGTTTATTCGAATACGCAGTGGCTACATGTCCGGAATCGGCCGCCTAGCCTCCAGGGCTACGCATCCGGACATCCACTGATGCCGTATTCGAACGTGAATATGCCGCACATCCACCGATGCCACTATAAATCATATGATGCCACTATACACCATATATATGCCCTAACCCTAACCCTAACCCTTTGCAACATTCGGTCTATCGGACCTTTGGTCTATCGGACCTTCGGTCTATCGGGCCTTCGGTCTATAGGGCTGCCCCTACTCCATGGTGCTTGCCGCAGCAACGAAGCTGCCTGCATTTGTGACGATGTTTTGGCAAGTTAGAACTTTCTGCATGACAGCGCTGACCCACCAATCCCATCAACCGGGCCTTTTCCGTGGGAGGTCGAAAAAAAGTTCCACTTGATGTGGATCTTGTGAGCTTCTTGAAGAGTACCTAGTGCTGCTGCCACAAATCGGTTCTTAAATTGTGACGCTGGGCCATCTGACCAGATAGAAATGGATGTTACCTTGTATGGTAGATAACCTAGCAGCACATCCAGGTAGGCTATGATGGTATCCTTGGAGTGTGTGAGGTCGTCTGATGCCAGGATATGAGAATGCAGAGATCCAGAGTGCCAGAGTGCTGCAGTGAAGAGGGCGACTTGGCGCTGATTCCAGTGCGCGCTCTGGACATCGTCTTCAGCAACGCACGTGAAATTTTCAGAGAAATCCACCTGGAGAAGTGCACTATGGATGTCGTGTGATTCAAAACCAGCCTTTTCCTTCTGAGCATTGTATGCTGTTGCTTGCTCACGTTTCACATAGCAGTGCTGCAGGAACTGCAGTAAGATGGCAGTGATGGGCTCTACTAGCTCTACAGTTCCTTCCTTAATCTTCATCATCCTTCCATCATCTGTCTCCCACTGAAGCCATGAGCAAGGGGTGTTGAGGAATCCCTCAAAAGAGTAGGATTTGCTGAATCCTGCTGCATCTTGACATTCTGCACATTCATTCATCCAGCACTTTCTTGATGGTTGGTTGCAGAGAAAAGAAGCTGGGAGATCACGGGTATAAGCAGGAAATTCTGGATGAGCCTTGTGTAGTGCATTAAAAGCATTGATGGCATTCTCGTGGTGCCTGCAGAGACAGACAATATGAGGTAATTTTTTACTGAGCAGAACATGTTGAGGGCGATACTCTGCAAACTTGGACTTTCCCACTTGTAATTCAGGGTGTTCTTCACAAAAGAAAGCATATGTAGAGCGGCGGAGTGGCTCGTGGGGCGGCCTTGAGCGGCGGAGCGGCCTCGAGTGGTGGAGCGGCCTCGAGCGGCAGAGCAGCTTGAAATGGCTGGCAGTGGAGCTGGCAACTGGTAAACCTCAGGAAATTTTCCCAGAGTTCCGTTCCGATGATCTTTTCACGAAATCCATTCCTATCTTTGAGCCAGCTATCAGGCGTGACTCAGGAGAGGACCCAGCTCCCATGCAGAACATTTTAGATTATATATATAATCTAAACTTGTCATATTTGGTCCCACAGAAACACAAACTGTATGATGATGCTTCCAATGAGGGTCTACCGAGGGTGTTGGGGAAGAAGGGACAGTAAAACAAGTTTTATGGAATACGGGAACACAAACAAAAACCGCTATGTACAGATGGGTAATACATGCATGCTTATACACTGGTCCATTGAAAAAAGACGTACAAAATGCCAGAAATTAATCATTTGCTGTCAACTTGTCATAGTGCGTTTTTAGCTCACTTTGACATCGTCAAGCTGAGCTATTGCCATGGGTCGTCGTCCGTCGTACGTCCGTCCGTCCGTCAACATTTCGCTACGGTCAACGATAACTCAGGAACCGTTTGACACACGTTTGAAATTGGGTATAGTTGTTACTGCTATGCTCCCATATTAAACGTCCTATTTTGAAGCACGCTAGTCGACGTACTTTCAAGCCACGGCAATTTTTTGGCAAAAATTGGAATTGCCATTAGTTCAGGTTCAACGGATTTTGCTCATTTTTGGTATGGGAATGAATAAGGGCTAGGGGTTTTGATATTTAAAAGTAATAAATTAGTTAAATAATATTATGCAAATTAGGTAGGGTTTGGCAGTTATATAGCATATTATATAGACACAAACAGTCTGTGGTGTCACACTCGTCTGGTTCGTTTCACAAGATTTCATTGACAATATCTTTAGTGCAAAATTGTTATTTCCTCTCCACCCTGCCAATAAAACGTCTATATTAGAGTAAAGTTTTACAAAACATGTCGGAACGCAGCATAACCTATTTATTTCAAATGTCATCGCTACAAAGCGGGTATAGCGCCATCTACGGTCACAAATTGTGATTTATTTTGGTTTATAAATTATTATTGCGATATACAGATGGCAATCGTTTCTATAATGTACGTCGATGGTTGCTCAATTAAAACTGACTTCTTCTTACTCACTCATTTGTGTCCTTTTTTGTGGTACGGCGTAAGACGAGTAACGATTCACTTCACAATAATGATAAAACATATCTGTTGTAACAGACTAGATGGCTTTATTCTACTCAGAGAATCACTAATACAGACTAGTAGAGTACTGAGCCTGAAAAACTGTAAAACTTGTCTCTCCGATGCTCTGCATGCGATTATATACTACTCAAAATAAATCGGTCCCTCCCCCATGTCTGACCATTGGTCAGACCCTTGATTTTCTCTGCTCTTTGATTCGTTAACTAATTTATGTCTAAGTGGTACACTATGACGTAAATTATTGGGCACTGGACTGTGCTGCCATGGTGGAAACTAGTGGAAATTTATTGAACTAGAAAGCATCTATCTCGCTGGGATAACGACATTGCCAAGCCCCATATATGGTATGGGGCTACGCAAGAAACTTCTGAACTCGATCGTCACAAACGTATCACATGTGGTCAACACGCACGCTTGCCGCGTATTCCTGGCCTGCGCGCAACCAACCCGTGCTAACCCTACGCAATGAAATGCCGCTAATACACACAGCGCGGTCAACGTTCGCTGCTGACTAGTTCTAATGCTGCTAACGTCCTATATACTGATACTAAGTTATTGCTAATTTCAGCTCTACTTGCTTGCAAATGCTGGAATATTATTTAACTATGCGCTCGCGCGTAGCGCAAATATCTATACATGTGTTACCAACGAACACCACGTATCTTCTCAAACTAACTCTACTCTCTACCGTCTAATAATTCTAAACTACATTAACACTATTACACATGCCCCCGGCAGAAAAGTTGCTTGGCTCAACTGCCAACAACTGTCGTCCTAGACACCAAGCAATAAACACAATATTAACGATTACAATCCTTATCATAACGGTAAAAAAACTCACTGCGTACACAAAATTTATGCAAACCAAGGGTAATTGTCACGCTCGCGTAATACAAATAATGATAAACATGACACTTAGTTCTCGTGCTACTAACAATGCTAATCATACTACGGCTAAATACTATCATCAAAATACAATGTACGACAATATCTGTGCTCATTCTAAAGAAAATACCTTCACCTTGTCCACTTTAGGGGAGTAACCGCGCCTAAGACCTAAGATAGGTCTCTAGTTCGATTTCCTCTTGCTGAGATGTAGGCAGTGAAGGGTAAACAGGCCTCGGTACCGCAGGACCTGCGACGGCATCCCGTACCGTACGCCATGACAACTCTGGGTTAGGTAGTGAGGTGCACAATAATACCACAATAATGCGGCACCCCCAATAGCGAGCAGCGTATATAGCGCAAACTGTTGCCACTGGACCGCCGAAAATCCAGCCAGGCCGTCGGTCGGTTAGGATGCCTCTGTTGCGGCCAGAATGCGCTTACTGTTCGCAATAGACTCTCTCAACTGTTTGAACGGATGGACTGTTTTGCTAGCACGATGGACGCAGGTATTAGATCTGTGGCGTTGCCACGTTTTGACGCCTAGTGTAGAGTGTAGAGGTCCTCCCAAATGATAGGGATTGGCAGCAATTGCTTGATTTCTGACTCATATAACTTGCGAGAGACAGCACTTCGTCGTCTAGGAGTGGTGGGAAGTACTTGATTCATTATCCGACGGGCTCTGGTAGTCGCCTTTGCGAATGCCATCGCACTTTTGAAGGGCCCAGCACTTGCTTCGGTTTTTGCTGCCATTTCTTTCTTCAATTTCCTGTGCTTTGCTACTCGTTTCTTTTTAGCTTCCTTCTTGCTTTCAAGTTGTTTTCTCACACATTTTGGTAAGGCACTTTCTTGCTCCTTTTGCTTCTCCCGGCACCTCTTCATGGCCACTGCTTTCTTATTCTTGTATTCCTCATATTTGTCAGTCCTCTTCAAGTTCTCTATGAAACATTTTTGCTTCTCTTTGTTTGTCAACTTAGGCATGATGACCTATAGGAAAAAAAAGCATTTACAAACTTACGATAACAAGAACTTCATCAAAAGGCTGCTGATTGGATGAGTATCGATTACGAGCGGCGGAGTGGCTGGCTGGGCGGCCTCGAGCAGCGGAGCGGCCGTGAGCGAGGGAGTGTCTCGCGGGGCGGCCTCCTGCGGCGGAGCGGCTTGTGGAGCGGCAGAGCGGAGGAGCGGCCGTGAGCAACGGAGCGGAGGAGCGGCCTCGTGCGGCAGAGTGTATCGCAGGGCGGCCGCCAGCGGCGGAGCGGAGGAGCGGCCTCGAGCGGACGCGAGCGGCGGAGTATCTCGCGAGGCGGCCTCGAGCGACGGAGCGGCTCGCGGAGTGGCGTAGAGCGGCAGAGCCGTAGAGCGGCCTTGAGCAGCGGAGCGGCCTCGAGCGGCGGAGCGACCTCTAGCGGACGCGAGCAGAAAAGCGGCCTCGAGCGGCGGAGTGGCTCGTGGGGCGGCGGAGCGGCCTCGAGCGGCAGAGCAGCTTGAAATGGCTGGCAGTGGAGCTGGCAACTGGTAAACCTCAGGAAATTTTCCCAGAGTTCCGATGATCTTTTCACGAAATCCATTTCTATCTTTGAGCCAGCTATCAGGCGTGACTACAAAGCGGGTATAGCGCCATCTACAGTCACAAATTGTGATTTATTTTGGTTTATAAATTATTATTGCGATATACAGATGGCAATCGTTTCTATAATGTACGTTGATGGTTGCTCAATTAAAACTGACTTCTTCTTACTCACTCATTTGTGTCCTTTTTTGTGGTGAGCTACAGTGTCATTGACACTTTCATTAGGCATTACATTCCACTGATTCCAGCGAAATTAATAATCAGAAATGACATTATAAATTACACTCACAGTGTTTATAAGGGATTTCTGCAGTCGCTGCAGAATGACAGCTTGTGTGGAGGCATCCACATTTTTCACATCTCTCCTCAGTTTGTCGGCTTTTGCATTGTACTCCAGCTTCTCCTGGTCTGGCAGCTCTCGCCAGAGGCTGGCCCAGCTGCTAAAGCTGCTGTTCCCAGCTGAATAAACCATAAACGTTTGTTACACAGGTTATTATCAAACAGAATCTGCATTAAAAAATACATTTGGTCTATAGTGACCTAGGAAAATGGTATTTTTCTATATGTGCGGCTTCTTCTGTTTGGTTACTACATACATTGATGCATGTAAGGGCAGGTAAACCCATCTAAAGGTACTCATTCGAGTTATACATATAAACGAATGTGATATCCTAGTGCATTAATTACCTAAGTGTGCTTCATTAAAATGATTAATTACACGTGATTAAGTATACTGTCTCATTGCAAATGTTTTCTATTTAAAAATTGAAAATGTTTATTTGTATAGCCAAAAAGCATGCGTCATCAAAGTGTACTTACTTTCACCCTGCTCTTTAAAAAGTAAATTATATCCTGTGCTTTCCTGTGTTTGCCTTCTTTGGTGGCTTTCTGGCATAGCGCTTCCCACTCACCTGACGATTTTTATTACCGATCCACGCCTGCATAAAAGAGAAATGGTTGATTTTGATGTTTAAAAATGCAGAATAATGATGCTAGAATTACAAATTTGTCGAGGCTTGGGCCCAGGGGAATTTTTTTTATAGAAAAAATGGTGGAATTTTGTGCATTCTAAGCTACTGTTAACATGTCAGTGAGGCGGCGTATTGAAGAAATTTCTGTGTGGCGGCTGAGAATTTGAGCGAGGCGGCGCGCCTCGTTCGTGTCAATGCAGGGGAAACACTGCCTTTTCCTTTGATATGTTAGCATTGAAACGTAACGAAAAATTTTGGAATCGGTGTGGTAAGTTTCAAGAAATAGCGTTTGAAAAATCAGCAACTTCAGCATTTCTAACAATGGAGACATTAGCAATTTTCTCAATTTCTTGATTAAACGCCTGTGTTAAGAATTGACTTATGCGGAGATTTGGAATTGTTTGGGAGGCTACATACATAATTTCTACGTATACA
>NW_014577177.1:512339-533150 GCF_000485595.1 Priapulus caudatus | reverse complement strand
GCCCGATGGCGTCCTATGGTTACAGGATCTTGAGAAGCTCTCGTCGTTCACGTGTGGACAGATGCGATGAAAACCAGCAGAATTTGGATCAGTGACATCTGCTCGGTACATCACTTTTCTGATGCAAGTGGAAGTCGCTATGGTGTAGCAACCTACTTGCGACTGGAAAACCTGCTGAAGGGAAAGTTCATTGCTCTTCCTTTTTGGGTAAATGCACGAGTATTCGCCACTGAACAAATCACCTATACGCGATTAGAAGCTGACTGGCGGCCACCAGTTAAAAGCAGTTCGAATGGAGAAAATGGTTGAAGGACGAACTAGGGACGTGACTGTTGGTCGCATCTATGTTTTGACGGACAGCATGACCGTGTTGCGTTACATTACAGAATCGCAACCGCAAGATTCACACATTCCACAGCGCGTATTGTTGCCAACAGGATTGCCGTGATCCACGAGGGTCGAAGCCCATTGTCAGTGGGCGTTAAATGTCAAAACACGAAGGGTTAACCCGGCAGATCAGGCTCCAGAAGGTATCAACTCCCCGCCGTTGCTCAGGAAGCAGTGAAGTGATAAGTGGACCGCAATTTTGTGGGACAGCAGAAGATGAATGGGCCGGGAGGTATACCAGGGAGACGACCGACGTTCTATCTGGCGACACCCAGAAGACGTGACGGTCCAAACACAGTTACAAAGGTGGAGAAGTAGTTGCAGACGAGGCAGTGTCACCACAGCCGTGGGACAAGCTCATCAACATATCATTTTCCTGTAAGCACACTTAAACCGAATGTAGCGCGTGATCATTAAGATTCGAAACACATCTGCGTCGAAAGACACAAAATGATGAACAGGCGTGTTTCAGTGGGAATACTCCAAAAGTGGTGCGTGTTACGGTTTTTGAAGACCATCGATTGAGGCCGAAATGGGCTATCTTGAGATGTGTGTCAACCAACCCACACCCACACCATTTGGCTTGGGGCAAATAATTGCACTCTCGAAGCAGAGAGCGCGTGGTGTGAAACTCAGCAGTCACATCAAGAAAGTTGGATGCCGCTGGTCTTAGAGATGGGATGCTGCGAGCTAAGGTGGACGCGCTCCTCGACAAGCCCACACATGCCCGCAGAGAGAAGAAATCCAGTCATCCTGCCCAAAACAGCCCATGTCAGATATATTGTTGAGACAGGATACTAACGCCGACTTGAGCAACCACAGTGGAGAAACCCACATGTTAGCTCATTTGAAGAGAGAAAATACTGGTTGATAAATGCAGCCATAAAGCTGTCCAGAAGGGTGATCTTCTAAAGCTGTGTTGGCTGCCGCCGCACAAAGCGAGGACTGCAAGTTGGCTGAACAAAAGATGGCCGACTTACACCCCAAGATCCGTGTCCGTTCGCTGATGCACCTCTCATTTTCAACAGAGTCGGCGTGGACTACTTTGGGGCTTTTGAAGTGAAATAAAAGCGTTCTCGTGTCAAACGATGGGGGTGATCTTCACATGCCGTCTGAGCCGTGCGTGGCATTTAGAAGTTGGCGACAGTCCCTTGACACTGATCTCGTACATTACATGCCTGCGCCGGGTCATTGTCGCGAGGGCAAGTTACCAGAATGGCGGTCAGGACACGGTACTAACTGTTGTTGGGGCGGACGTGAACTTGCTAGGGCTATTACCCGATTGAACGTGTTCCAGAATTCATGCCCAAAATGCTTCAAAGGAACATCGATTGGCAGTGTTAACCCACCTGCGGAGTCACATCATGGTGTGTATGGGAAAAGAATGAGTTAGGTTCGGTTAGACAGCTCATGAACAGTGCTTCGTCAGGGAAACAAATCCTCGACGCGAGGGACTTCAAACTGTGCTGTGTGAAATCGAGTCTACACTCAATGGCCGACCCATTACAAGGAAACTCGGAAACAACATGACGACCTCGAGGCTCTTTCACCCAATCATTGCTGTTGATAGAAGCGTAACCCGATCTTGCCTCCCGAGTCTTGCAGTAAGACGGATAATTACTGGCCAGGCGTCATGGAGGCAGGTGGGCAGTACATGGCTGATTGGATTTTGGAGAGAACGATGGTTTTGGCGGGAATATCTTACGTATTTTTTTGTTTTTCTACTTCCAGGAAACTCAAAATAATGGTGGCAGCATGAAAAGAAATCTGAGGTCGGTGATGTAGTTTGTGATGCGTGATTCAATGCTCCTAGAAATTCCTGGCCGCATGGTGTCATCCCCTGGATAACAATCCCAGACCAAAGGTGGTTTGTGCGTCAAGTGAAGGTCACCACGTCGACGAAATTCCACGCGCTCGATGACAACTTGTGTCTGATTCTAGAGATGGAAAGTAACATTATAGGATATGTCTAGACAATAGATACTGACTTATTCTCAGTGTGGTGTAGGGATTGTGAGCACATGTCGGTTAGAGAGACTTCAGCTACTTGTTGTGTTTTTGGTTGAAGTATGATCAATGAGTTGTGTTGATAAATGTAGCATTTGTGGCGATATTTTCAGTGACAGTTGGACAAATAGTTCCACTTCATGATACGTGTATATGTTGTGACAATCTAATGTGTTAGTCTAGCTTTGACGATATCGAACTGTAACGTAGTGTGTAATTGTGTCGCGACTCGCATTACAATTAGGGGACACGGAGTTGGGGCCGTTCGTAACTTTAAGTTTCCCGGACAAAGCGTGTGTGACGTCATCAGTTGTCGGCTCCGACGGACATCCTGTGGCGGGCGGCGAAAAACGTGTTTACTAGTGACAATCAGTTGTGAAGTAGGTGATATATTTCTAGAGCTATACTGTGTCGAATGGTGTTGGTAACTAAAGTTGGTAAGCTAACAATAATCGCATGAGTGACATTGTGACCGCCTGTTTTGAGATGTTCGTTGGCATGACAATTCTCTGTTCGCGGCAGGTATTTTCGAACTTTTCTGTGGGATGAAATGGGGAGCCGGCGCTCCAATTTCGCGGGCATAAAAGGCATGCGCATAGTGTGTAGCAGTGTGCTGTGTTTCAGTTTTAGCACGGGAATTGTTGTAATTGTAGACGCCAAAAGTACGGATAATGTAAAGTATTAGATGCTGGCCCTGTGTTTTCTAGAGTTTGTATTAATGGATGTGTTACATGCACCAAACGTCTCTCAGTGATGTCTTATGGCCCAAATATTGAGTTACTAGTGTATATCACATGTATGTTCAATCCCCCCCCGCTTATGCAGTTAGTACGCCGGTCGGGTGTTATTCCATGTTAGAAGCTTTATTCCCCTTACCTTCAGTAACGCTATGTCCAGATGTGAAGAGGTATATATGCAAAACATAGAATGTCTTGAACATTGACGTAGCATGTTGTGTGAGTATGGTAATGTTTAATACATCTTTACTTAGTAGTTGTTTTCAGAGTGCTCTCTGGTACAGATTAATGTATCATGTATTGACGAGTATGTAAGTTTGGTGATACTGTACTTATATCTGTGTTTATTTAACTGTTTCAGTAAATCGTGGTCGCTGGCACGCATCTTAACATTCAAATAAAACCAATAAATCGAACGGTAATACGTCAGACATGGGGGAAGGGACGATTTATTTGAGTAGTATATAAATCGCAATGGCCAGGCATCGGAGAGACAAGTTATTTACAGTTTTCATGGCTCAGTAGCTCTACTAGTCTGTATTAGTGATTCTCTGAGTAGAATAAAGCCATCTAGTCTGTTACCAAAGATATGTTTTATCATTATTGTGAAGTGAATCGTTACTGACTTCGTCTTACGCCGCACGAGAGACCAGAGAGAAGTCTGACTTGCCTTCAAGCTCACCGCAGCACGAACCGAACCAAACGGAACGGGTTTATAACATATCACAAGGTTATAAGAACATTATCACTTATATGATTTACAATTGTACAATCACAACCAGACCATATTTAAATTAGAATTACCTATTAACACAGACAACTTATCAAAGCCTTGCAGGTGAGCACCTAAGATGGCAGCATGGATGGGTCACAACTCTAGCTGCTACGTACAGTAACTGTCCTGAAAACTGCGAAACTATCGTGACTTCGATCTGTTTCCCAGAAGGTGGAGAAAAAGAAGGATGTGAGGCTGGTCATACCAGAAAGGAAACTGCAAGACGCAAGAAACTACCAACACGCACTCGATTGAGAACAAGATCAACATAACACATACACAACAAAAGCATCACACAGAGCAAAAGTAAAGTACCTATTTTGAGGCACTGGATCTTGCTATCAATAGGCATTGTGCAAAAGATTTGATCCGCCTGGTACAAAGTCTACAGGGATTTAGCAACACTTCTTATAAATGCCAGCCATGATGAGCCATAATCAGAACGAACTCAAATCAGTCATAGACAATGTATGAAGTGACATCAATTCCGCGAATGCTCTAGAACAGAACTGATTATGTTGAGCTGGAGTCAAAATCCAGTAGACATCAAAATGCGCAAAGGATTCTGTTGGAAGTGGGTAACATCTCCCATTCACTTGCTGTATCGCAGAAACAGGAAAAATCTAACATAAAAAGATTTGCTCTAATATGCTGCAAGAAATGGCAGTCAGCTGAAAGGTCCTTCAGCGCCTTTGCTAGGGTAAAATCCTTTCTCCAGGGCAAGCACGAACCAGTTTAAGGCTCAAACAATGCAATGGTCAGCATGTGCACCGAGACATGTTAGACAAGGGATAGATGAACAGGATGTAATTTAGAATGTGTAAGTTGCCATCGCGGCAGAAAAGATAATTGGAATCAATAAAAAAGCAAAATAAATTACAAGTTATCTGACTGACTGTCCATGGTATTACATTCATACTGATTAATTATGAGGTGTTATACAGTGCTCTAAGACTTGCAATGTGTATTTTAATATGACAATTGCCTATTTCAAATTCAAAAACTCAAAAAACATAACCAGATGTACAGTAGTGAGAGTATAAATGCAGATTGAAATAGACTTATTTTTTTTTAATTAGTACTGATAGTATATACATTTTGTAAATAATTGTTTCATTAGTTATCATACTCATAATTATATTTTAGATACTTAAAACATTATACTGTCACATATATACTAGTCAAAACATCAGACTTTAGCTACATTCCCTGCTTTGAAATTACAAATTGACCTTTTAAATGATCACGAATTGGTTGCTTTCGAACATAGCCTGAAAATGCAGGAAATGCAAATTTCCGAGGTTCTACATTGTCAAAATTTTTTCGGGGGGAGTACCCCCCAGACCCCCCCAAATAGCCCTCGTAGCTAGAGTACACGTGCTTGGAATCTAGATACCGCGTAGCCAACACTATGCTAGAGAGGCCGCCACTGAGTCACATCAGAATCATCGCTAGCTCGAGAGAGAAGCGAGAGAGAAGAGGGAGAGGAGGCGAGGGGAGAGAGGAGAGAGAAGAAGAGAGGAGAGGGGAGAGGAGAGAGGGACGGGAGGAGAGGAGGGAGAAGAGAGAGAGAAGGAAGGAGGAGAGAGGAGTAGGGAGAGGAGAGAGGATAGGGAGAGGGGATAGGGACCGAGGGGAGGAAAGGTAGAGGAGAGGGAGAGAGAGAGAGAGAGAGAGAGAGAGAGAGAGAGAGAGAGGAAGTGTGTATACTAATTAGAAGAGAAAATTAAAGAGATAATCAATACAACGAGAAATAAATAGCATGAGAAATAAATACATTGTACAGGATAAATAACATTTATTACGCAAACTGTTCAGAAGGAAACCAAGTGAGGAAAATGCAAATATAAAGCATGGGCCTGGAGGTGTTGAGGAGGGAGATAGGAGGACAAGGGGAGGGAGGTGGGATTAAGAGGGGATGGGAGCGGAGGAAACAAACCCCTGTAACCCAACCACCCAGTCATATTACTTATTTCGGCATATTGCATGGAGTTATTTACCAGTTAACTTCAGTCAATTTATAACAGTTTAAAAATTATGAAGATAACGTCGGGCAGAAAAGGATGCTTTAAGCAGGCTTGCATATCAATCAAGGGATGATAACACGACATGACCTGGCATGCCAAAGGTTAACACCAATAAATGGCTGCGTGGTGCAGAGCAAGCAAGCCTTCCTATTGGCAGAGAGTGAAGGTAAAGTTTAAATTTCTTATTAGGATTAGCCACTGTAATTTGATTGTTTAAGAGGCTGCTCTGTTACATCGTTCCAATGTGTGTGTGTGTAACGATAAATGTAAGTCATGACTAATACCCTTGTTAAGGATACTGTTAGGGTTACGGTGATTTTCGGTCGAATTTCAAATACCTCACTTTATTTGATAGATCGCACGCATGGGCAGCTATGTATACGTAGAAATTATGTATGTAAGCCTCCCAAACAATTCCAAATCCTATTGATATATACAATTTTCCTGCTAGCAGATCACTGAGTGCGTGCTCAAGGTTAGTTACGACGTGTGTAACGTCTTGTAGCGCCATCATTAAAGAATTAATAGTGGTTTGGAGCTGCGCGAGCATAGCAAATCTATATTCTGTAGTCACTGCGTGTATTTTTAATTGATTGTTGACGCAGTTCAGAAATCTCCGTAACGTGTTGGCATCGTCAATAAGTTCATTCAATGTTGCCCTGTTCACTTGGACTTGTGTATGTGTGAGGTTAACGACCGTGAGGCTATCTTCCAGCCGTCCTGTGTCAGGTGGAATTCGGAGATTCTTGATTGGAGGTGTTGGATATCATCTTGATCAGCTGTTCCGAAGAGGAATTTCTGAATTTTTCCCATGAATGGGAGCAAAGAACGTGTAGTCCGCTGGTGCGCAAACATACTAGTAAGTCCCTTGACCCGCGTAACAAGTCGCGTGTAGCTTTTACGAAAATTACTTGCATGCGCATCAACAAATGTTTCGATAGTGTTTTCAAAATGGTGCAGGCTTAGGTCAGATGTGTTATATGTACGTGTCTTTAGTAAATACTGTAATTGCTGGTTGATGCCATTCATGTAGTCCATGATCGGTCGTAGCTCGAGTGTGAATGCCAGAGCCCATGTGGACTGAGTTGTTGCAATACTTCCTGTTGGCACGAAGACAGTACCTTGCGTGGCTGTCGTATCTCCCATGACTGTGCGGGCACACAGGCACAATCTGGAAGGGACGCAACAAAACAAAACATAGTCTCTTGTATGTTGTCATATCTCTTATGCCTATGCTAGGCTAGGCTAGACACGATAGCGAAATTGCAAGAATTCCCAACATTGGGCCCATGAAGTTGGCTCTTTGCTCTTTCCTGCAGTACCGTCTGCTGGTGGCTCCTGTACAGTGACAGTGGGCACGCCTAGAGGTGTAACTATACACATGTGCCACGATTCGATTCGATTCACGATTCATGCATCACGATTCGATTCACGATTCGATTCGATTCACGATTCATGCATCACGATTCGATTCACGATTCGATTTTTTCCATAAAAACAACCATTTTTTTGTCAGACAAAAAACACCTAATTATTTTCTACAATGTGTGTGATTATAATAAAAGTCCAAAATCACCACTATATGTTTTGTATGTTAATTTATATAATGAACGTTGAACATTCTTTATTGAGCAAGTCAAGTTAACACCAACTAACAATGTCAACTCACTAGTCACTACGGACTGTGTGAGTGAGTGTGATAGACATAAACATTAACCAATGAACAAAGTAAACAAAGTAATACTGTTCTAAAAAATAAAGACTACAAAGTAGTACCATGACTCCATGAGTAATTGAGTACATAGTACATACAACCCAAACTAATATCCATTGCACTTTGAACAATAAACAATCAGCAATGAGCATTGAGCAAGTTGTCATTAAAAACAAACGTAAATTATAAAGACTGACTAGTCATAAAGCATGAAGTAACAGTCTTGTTTCAACTTTCAAGATATGCAAAACTTACATGTAAATAAAAATTATATCAGGTAGATCCAAAATAAGTTATAAATACTTACACTGATGACATTTTTTTCTAACTATATCTATATCTATTTTGGATCTAACTGAGATAAACTTTATTTACATGTGAACTATAGAGATCGGATGAAATTATTCAATCACATATATGCAAAACTTAGTTTAGCATGTAACGGTTAAGTTTAGTTAAGCTTTCAACCCCTTCAAGCAAAAATTGTGAACTTCTGTAGGCCTACAGAAGTTCACAATTTTTGCTGAGAAAGACCAGTTGGTCTACATGCTCAGGACTTATCGTCGACCTTTGGGCTGTTACCACATCCCCAGCACTGGAAAAGACTTTCACTTGGAACCGAGGTAGCGGGAATGGACAGGTACGCTTTTGCAACATTTGCTAGTAATTGGAAGGCATGTTGATGAGTAGGCCGCCAATCTAATGGTGAACTATTGATGGGAATTGGTGGCTCTGAACGATATCGACGAATTTCGTTAGATTTGGAATTGTTTGGGAGGCTACATACATAATTTCTACGTATACATAGCTGCCCATGGGTGCGATCTATCAAATAAAGTGGGTATTGAAATTTCGACCGAAAATCACCTAACCCTAACAGTATCCTTAACAAGGTATTAGTCATGACTTACATTATCGTTACACACACACACATTGGAACGATGTAACAGAGCAGCTCTTAAAAATCAATTACAGTGTAATCCTAATTAAGAAATTTAAACTTTACCTTCACTCTCTGCAATGGAAGGCTTGTTGCTGCACACACAGCATTTATTTTAACCTTGCATGCAGGTCATGTCGTTATCATCCCTTGATGATATGCAGCCTCTTAAACATCCTTTTCTGCCGACGTTATCTTCATAATTTTTTAAACTGTTATAAATTGAGAAAAGTTAACTGGTAAAATAACTCCAGCAATATGCCGAATAAGTAATAAGAGGGGGTGGTACAGGGGTTTGTCTTCCTCCCGCCTCCCTCCCCCTCTAATCCCACCTCCCTCCCCTGTCCTCCTATCTCCCTCCCTCAACACCTCCAGGATGCTTTATATTTTGCATTTTCTCACTTGGTTTCTCTGACAGTTTGCGTAATAAATGTATTTATCCTGTACAATGTATTTTCTCATGTATTTATTTATCGTTGTATTGATTTCTTAAATTTTCTCTAATTAGTATACACACTCTCCTCTCTCTGTCTCTCTCTCTCTCCTCTCCTTTCTCTCCCCTCTCCCCTATCCCCACTCCTCTATCCTCTCCTCTCCTTTCTCCTCTATCCCCTCTCCTCTCTCCTCTCTCTCTCTCTTCTCCCCTCCTCTCCTCCCGTTCCCCTCTCTCCTCTCTCCTCTCCTCTCTCTCTTCACCTCTCCTCCTCTCCCCTCGCCTCTCCTCTCCTTCTCTCTCGCTCTCTCTCTCGAGTAGCTATGATCTATGGTGACTCCAGTGGCGGCTCTCTAGCATAGTGTTGCTACACGGTATCTGATTCCAAGCACGTGTACTCTAGCTACGAGGAGCCTATTAGCAGGGCCGTAGTGGCCTCCCAAAAAGTGCCACTGCAGAAATATGTATCCGATGCGGGGGGTCTGGGAAAAAATAAAGACTACAAAGTAGTACCATGACTCCATGAGTAATTGAGTACATAGTACATACAACCCAAACTAATATCCATTGCACTTTGAACAATGAACAATCAGCAATGAGCATTGAGCAAGTTGTCAAAAAGGCAACAACATTAAAAACAAACGTAAATTATAAAGACTGACTAGTCATAAAGCATGAAATAGCAACAAGTAACAGTCTTGTTTCAACTTTCAAGATATGCAAAACTTACATGTAAATAAAAATTAACTCAGGTAGATCCAAAATAAGTTATAAATACTTACACTGATTACATTTTTTTCTAACTATATCTATATCTATTTTGGATCTAACTAAGATAAACTTTATTTACATGTGAACTATAGAGATCTGATGAAATTATTCAATCACATATATGCAAAACTTAGTTTAGCATGTAACAGTTAAGTTTAGTTAAGCTTTCAACCCCTTCAAGCAAAAATTGTGAACTTATGTAGGCCTACAGAAGTTCACAATTTTTGCTGAGAAAGACCAGTTGGTCTACATGCTCAGGACTTATCGTCTACCTTTGTGCTGTTACCACATCCCCAGCACTGGAAACGACTCTTTCACTTAGAACCGAGGTAGCGGGAATGGACAGGTACGCTTTTGCAACATTTGCTAGTAATTGGAAGGCATGTTGATGAGTAGACCGCCAATCTAATGGTGAACTATTGATGGGAATTGGTGGCTCTGAACGATATCGACGAATTTCGTTGTTGACTTTCCTTTCCATTGACTGCTGCTGCTCTAAGCCTGTAACCAGTAAGCCACTCCCAAATAAGTATTCCAGTGCAGATTTCTTCCTTGCTGGTTGACCATCACCAGAATCACCATGAAAGTCCGACGTTGAAGACGATGCAACAGCTTGATCCTGATTATCTGATTCTTCATGGTTCGAAATCGGATGATGAGATTCTGTTACATCTGCTCCAGCTTCCAGCGGTACATGTGGTATGTACAGCTTGTTGTTGTTGTTGTTGTTGTTGTTGTTGTTGTTGTTGGCTTTCTGTGTTCAAATCAATTGCCTTGACTCTCAGTGTCACATAGACTTCAGCACGTAGCCCTTCATCAATATATGTGAGTGCACGGAACCTCGGATCCAAACAGGTACACAACAGAAGCAGTGCAATGACATCTGGATCAGCATACCTTTTCGTGATGTCATTTCGGATGGCAGTCTTCAAATGAACCGTCATAGGTGAATCATTATTTACTGCTGTCATGGTTTGGAGAATCTGGTGCTGTAGAGGATGAATCAATGAGATCGTGGAAGAAGCTTAATTCGTCACAAAGTATCACTGTGATAGTTTTCAGCGGCTTTAGCAAATCAATGGCTTCTTCTGCATTTGATATGTCATCATCTTTCAGGGTATAAATATCCTTGGATGCCTTTCTGAGTTTTGGACTGAGGAGTGTTGGTTGCTGCAACGTTGGTGAAACGATTGCTGGTTGTTGCTCTAGGAATCTCTGCATCATGTCGTAACTACTGTTCCAGCGCGTGCTGACATCTATCAATAACTTGTACAATGGTAGTTGCAGCATTTTTTGTTTTTCTTTGAGCAGAGCTGCAGCTGATGTACTTCTATGAAAGTAGTTTATGATTCTCTTAAAACGGCCCAGAAGTCGTTCCATTGCGGGTGTCTGCAATCCTCTCTGAGTTGCGAGTAATGGTATGCGCAAAACATTTCACGTGCAGTCCTATTCCTGCCTCACGGACGGCGATGTCCATGTTTGATGCGTTATCAGTAACTACAGGATTTTCCATTGCTTGTATGGGACGCTTGATGTTCCATTCTTCTGATGCATCGGTGAGAACATTACCGATGTGTTCTCCAGTATGTGATGCAGTGGCGTAGCCAGCAATTTTAAAAAGGGGGGGGGCCAAGGCGAGGGAGCGAAGAGACTGCGCGGGGGGATGGTGTGGGGTATCCCCTCTCCCACGGTAGGGAGATTTCTGAAAATTCGTGCATAAAAATTGCATTTTCTGCACACTAAAATTCAGTATTATGGTTAACTTATATGAGAAGTGGCATATGCTAATCCCTTATAACCCCCCTCCCTCGCTTTTTATTTTTTCCACTCCGATCCGATCAACGTGGGACGATGGCCCCTGACTGTGGCGTCGGAAGGCTCTGAGGTTACACACGACCAGTTGGTGGACCCTTAGCTAGACCAGTGAAAATGGTGTACGAAGCCAGTGTTTTTCAGGGAAGGAAGAAAAGAGTTAAGCGACCAAAGACAGTGATGAAGTTATTTCTCAACGGGGGAGGGTGTTCCTCTTCTCTTTGACCAGCTGTCTCCTCTTCCATCATCCTCATTCTCTCTCTTGTGATTCCCGTGATTTTCGCGAGGTTCACCTTTAAGTCGCTTCTGTGATGTTCCAGAGGAGCGTCTCCGTTCCTAGAATCTTGCAACAGCATTTTCTCAATGTGTCTCGTCTTCGCAAGATCTTGTTGCAACACCCCAGCTCCATAGCACGCACATCGCTGTGCACATCTCTCATCCAGCTTATCGTTCTCACATAGTTCTCTAGAGACCGGAGGTAAGTACTGTTGCCGAACTTTCCCACTCCCTTGTGGTACCAATATTCGTTGACGACATCAGACAGAGGCATCTCAAAGTTCTGAGACTTTCTTGGCACTCTCACTCTAAGGTGTCTGTTTCTGCACCTAGGTCCGACTCTCACTCTGGAAGCACACAAGGTTCTCACCCCCTGTGATACAGTGTCGTAGAACTCGCTTTCCGGGTAGACCATGAGAAACGTCTTTTCGATTTCCTCGGGTCATTTGGCACTTTCCATATATCCTGCATCGTCATTGATCATGTCTGTTAGCCTGGTCTTCACGGTCTTCCTGTCTCCCTCTTTGTTTAGAGTTTATATGGTGAACACCTTTTCTTTTAGGAGGTAGACGCTTGCAGCGTGCTGCTTGTCTGCTGACCCATAGTCGAGGGCTTCAGAGATCTGTGGGTTTGTGGCCTTTAACTCCAGGGCTTTTGTTACGGCTGCATTGCTGCGAGTGCGATTGATTAGCTCCACAGGGTTAGCTTCATAGAACTCAGTGACTTCCGATCTTGAGACGTCAACCACTTTCTGAAGTCTTTTCCACTTTTTGTCCTGCGCGTGGACAATGGCCACCCTTATCACTGGTTCTAGTTCCTGATTGTGTCTGTTGACACCATCCTCGTGGAACATCAGAACAACTGCTTTCTTCAGTCTGTCACTCTCACTCCTTAGCAGTTGGACATAGTTAGCAAACCTCACACCCAAGACGCCTGCACACAAGGAAGGCTCTACGGGGAAGAACCCCAGGGTGCTCAGAGGCAAGAGCTTGATCACTCGGCTGAACTCTTTGAACTGAGTTCTGTTCGTGTAAGAACCCATGTTTCTGTAATGCTCAAAGGCCTGAAGCAGCTGAATCAAGGCTGCCAGCTCGATGGTTCCTCCGTGCTTCAGGATGTCAGTCCTTACATTGGATGCCTGCTGCACTCTATCCTCCATCCTCATCGGGTTGGTACTTAGATGATAAGAAGATACAAACTTCTTCACCGCAGGCATGATGACAGAGTTCCTGCTGTGGAAAGTTGAGTTGAACTCAAATATTCCCAGCTGTCCTCCAATGGTGCTTTTCTCGTAGCTGCTGCTTGCGCACCAGTAGCCCGTTGTTGCCTCTCTTCCCACGAGTAGGGATTTTCCGAGTGACATTGCCTGCATCCTTCCCAAATGCAGTGTAGGGTTTGACATCGCATCTTCTTCGTCAACATCTATGGTAAGCGTAATTCCACTGTCATCAGAAGACTGAAGGTGTGTCATGAGCACCTTTGCTTTGTTTTGCTTTATAACAGCTTCTTCTATGATGGGCTTTATGGTCATGAGGGCTGCAGTATGCACCATAGAAGCATAGCAGTGTAGGATAACTTTCATCATGTTGGACGTGTTTTTCATATAAACCGACTGGTATTTGATTATGTTGTGGTCTCCTTCTTCTGTCATGAATTGATCCTTCAGTATGTTCACTTCCTTAAAGTAAGATAGAGTGTGTGGGTTAGACATGAAAAGGTTCAACAGGTCATTCGGAATCCTAGGCCTTTTGTTTGTGCAGAGGTTGAGCACGCGCCCCACTACGTAAAGTTCTTCAACAGGTAGGAACCTGGAAGTCGTCATGGCAAACATGGGCATGACGAATTGCTGACACCATGTTGCTGCATCCGCTGATGAGGTCACAGTGACTCTGTCCTTCCTCTAGCTGTCCTTCCTCTATTCTTACGGTAGTGAGCGTCCACTATCTTCATCTTAGAGCTTCCTTTCGTGATGCATTCTCCTGGCAGGAGTGCCCAAACTGCCCTCATCATCATCTCGACAACATGGACCACCATGCGACTCAGAATGGTTAGGATGAAGATTTCCCTCACCCCGCCAAACTGGTTCTTCTTTACCATCCGAGCAGTGAGTCCCTTCACATGTCCCTTCTTCCCTCTCTTGAATCTCTCGTAACTAGTCTTGAGTCCTTCACAATCTTTTAGAAATCAAAAGGCATCATCACGGGTTTTTTTTTAATTGGAATGGAATTAACTGGCACGGTGAGCGGCACTTATAATTGTGGGCAAGATGCGCATAGCTCCATTACCCACACTTATTTTACGTGCGACCAAAGCTAATTTTAAAGGGGTCCTGTATTCATGGTATTACTTCCCCATTCTGCGGTTGTGGTTGTTATTATTGGTAAACCTTTCTCCTTTGTTTTTCTGTGTTTCTTTGTGTGAAATGCTATTCCACATGCTCCTTCAAGCAGATTTGGGCGGCACCTGAAAAAATTAGGTGGATTTGGCTATAGTTGGTACAGCGCCACCTATTGGGTAGACCTGTCAAAATATTGAATACAGAGCCCCTTTAAGTGGAATGGTCATCAACTGCAATATTTCTATTTCTCCTGACATACTTTGCAGTGCTGTAGTGGGGACACCACCGTATTCTTTCATCTTATCAGCACCTGAGGGAGTAGGCTACATGATGATAAACAAGAAGATAGAAATTTTCATATGTCGTTATCATCCCTTGATGATATGCAGCCTCTCAAACATCCTTTTCTGCCGACGTTATCTTCATAATTTTTTAAACTGTTATAAATTGAGAAAAGTTAACTGGTAAAATAACTCCAGCAATATGCCGAATAAGTAATAAGAGGGGGTGGTACAGGGGTTTGTCTTCCTCCCGCCTCCCTCCCCCTCTAATCCCACCTCCCTCCCCTGTCCTCCTATCTCCCTCCCTCAACACCTCCAGGATGCTTTATATTTTGCATTTTCTCACTTGGTTTCTCTGACAGTTTGCGTAATAAATGTATTTATCCTGTACAATGTATTTTCTCATGTATTTATTTCTCGTTGTATTGATTTCTTTAATTTTCTCTAATTAGTATACACACTCTCCTCTCTCTCTCTCTCTCTCTCTCTCTCCTCTCCTTTCTCTCCCCTCTCCCCTATCCCCTCTCCCCTATCCTCTCTCCTCTCCCCCTCTCCTCTCTCCCCTCTCCTCTCTCTCTCTTCTCCCCTCCTCTCCTCCCGTTCCCCTCTCTCCTCTCCCCTCTCCTCTCTCTCTTCTCCTCTCCTCCTCTCCCCTCGCCTCTCCCCTCTTCTCTCTCGCTCTCTCTCGAGTAGCTATGATCTATGGTGACTCCAGTGGCGGCTCTCTAGCATAGTGTTGCTACGCGGTATCTGATTCCAAGCACGTGTACTCTAGCTACGAGGGGCCTATTTGCGGGGCCGTAGTGGCCTCCCAAAAAGTGCCACTGCAGAAATATGTATCCGATGCGGGGGGTCTGGGGGGTACTCCCCCCGAAAAATTTTGAAATGTAGAACCTGGAAATTGCATTTCCTGCATTTTCAGGCTATGTTGAAAGCAACCAATTCTGATCATTTTAAAAGGTCAATTTGTAAATTTCAAAGAGGAATGTAGCTAAAGCTGATGTTTTGACTAGTAATATAATGTGACTAGTAATAATGTTTTAAGTATCTAAAATATATATTATGAGTATGATAACTAATGAAACATTATTTACAAAATTGTATATACTATCAGTACATAATTATAAAAAAAATAAGTCTATTTTCAATCTGCATTTATACTCTCACTATGTACATCTGTATGTTTTGAAGTTTGAATTTGAATAGGCACATTGTCATATTAAATACACATTGCAAATCTTAGAGCACTGATATAACACCTCTAATTAATCAGTATGAATAGTAATACCAGACAGTCCAGTCAGATAACTTGTAATTTTATTTTGTTATTATTCCAATTATCTTTTCTGCCTGGATGGCAACTTACACATTCTGAAATTACATCCTGTTCATCTACCTTGTCTAACATGTCTCGGTGCACATGCATGACCATTGCATTGTTGAGCCTTAACTGGGTCGTGCTTGCCCTGAGAAAGGATTTTACCCTACGCAAAGCGCTGAAGGACCTTTCACTGACTGCATTTCTTGCCAGCAATATTAAGAGCAATCTGAGAATTTTTCCTGTTTCTGGATACAGAAGTGAATGGGAGATGTACCACTCCAACAAATCCTTTGCGCATTTGATGTCTACTGGCATTTGACTCCAGCTCAACATAATCAGTTCTGTTTCTAGAGCATGGGAATTGATGTCACTTTCATACATGTCCATGACTGATTTGAGTTCGTTCTGATATGGCTCATCATGGCTGGCATTTATAAGAAGTGTTTCTAAATCCCTGTAGACTTTGTAACCAGGCGGATCAAATCTTTGCACAATGCCATTGATAGCAAGATCCAGTGCCTCAAAATAGGCTACTTTACTTTGCTCTGTGATGCTTTGTGTGTATGTGTATGTTGATCTGTTCTCATCGAGGCGTGCTGGTAGTTTTCTTGGTCTTGGCAGTTTCCTTTCTGGTATGACCAGCTCAATCCTTCTTTTCTCCACCTTCTGGGAAAACAGATCGAAGTCACGATCAGTTCGCAGCATTTTCAGGACAGTTACTGTACGTAGAGCTAGAGTGTGACCATCAGCTGCACTTAGGTGCTCACCCTGCAAGGCTTTTGATAAGTTGTCTGTGTTATATAGGTAATCTAGTTTAAAGTATGGTCGTGGTTGTGATGTACAATTGTAATCATATAAGTGATAATGTTCTATAACCTTGTGATATGTTATAACCCGTCCGTTGGTTCGGTTCGTGCTGCGGTGAGCTTGAAGGCAACGTCAGACTTCTCTCTGTGTCTCTCGTGCGGCGTAAGACGAGTAACGATTCACTTCACAATAATGATAAAACATATCTGTTGTAACAGACTGCATATAAAATTGCATTTCGCCACACTAAAATCAGTATTATGGTTAACTTATTATGAGAAGTGGCCATATGCTAAATCCCTTATAACCCTCCCTCCCTCGCTTTTTTTTTTTCCACTTCGATCCGATCAACGTTGGGACGATGGCCCTGCGCTGTGGCTCGGAAGGCTCTGAGGTTCACACACGACAGTGGTGGCCTTGAGCATAGGACCAGTGAAAATGGTGTTCGAAGCCAGTGTTTTTCAGCGGAGCGGAAGAAAAGAGTTAAGCGACCAAAGACAGTGATGAAGTTTCATTCTCAACGGGGCGAGAGGTGTCCCCTCCACAGTAGGGTAATTTTTTGAATATGGTGCATCAAAATGGCATGTTCGCGTATATTATTTTTCATTATTAGGCTGTATGTGAATAAGGGTATAGCCAATCCCCTTCTCTCTTAATTTTGTACTCTCCGTCAAGAGGGGGTCGATGAGCCTCCTTGTGCCCCCCCCCTTACCTACGCCTATGTTCTCCATTCAAGGCACTGACGGGAATATTGGAATTAGTTTTGGATTTGTGTTTTAGCAGTACCATGCATGTTTGCATTTATTCGTCATAAACTGCTTTGAAGTATCTACATATAAAAAAAAAGTTAAAAGTTAATTAATTTTTGGCAAAGTAGAGCATTATTTGAATGAAATCGAAATAAAGATCTGCTGGGAAAACTGATGTAGGTAGATGTGTCTGCGAACTGCCACTTGAAAACACTGCATTTATCTTAAATTACAAAAGATTTACATCGTTTAGAAGTACAATAGAGTCAAAGATCACATTTTAACATTTGTTCGTTATAAAAAATGTTTTTCGCTTCCTCTTCTCTTTGAACAGCTGTCTCCTCTTCCATCATCCTCATTCTCTCTCTTTGATTCCCTGATTTCGCGAGGTTTATCTGCGCTTATGTGATCTTCCAGAGGAGCGTCTCCTTCCTAGAATCTTGCAACAGCATTTTCTCAATGTGTCGTCGTCTTCGCAAGATCTTGTTGCAACACCCCAGCCTCCATAGCACGCACATCGCTGTGCACATCTCTCATCCAGCTTATCGTTCTCACATAGTTCTCTAGAGACCGGAGGTAAGTACTGCTGCCGAACTTTCCCACTCCCTTGTGTTACCAATATTCGTTGACGACATCAGACAGAGGCCATCTCAAAGTTCTGAGACTTTTTTGCACTCTCACTCTAAGGTGTCTGTTCTCTGCGCCTACGTCCGACTCTCACTCTGGAAGCACACAAGGTTCTCACCCCCTGTGATAGAGTGTCGTAGAACTCGCTTTCCGGGTAGACCATGAGAAGCGTCTTTTCGATGTCCTCGGGACATTTGGCACTCCATATATCCTGCATCGTCATTGATCATGTCTGTTAGCCTGGTCTTCACGGTCTTCCTGTCTCCCTCTTTGTTTAGAGTTTATATGGTGAACACCTTTTCTTTTAGGAGGTAGATGCTTGCAGTGTGCTGCTTGGCTGCGGACCCATAGTCGAGGGCTTCAGAGATCTGAGGGTTTGTGGCCTTTAAGTCCAGGGCTTTTGTTACGGCTTCATTGCTGCGAGGGCGATTGATTAGCTTCATAGAACTCAATGACTTCAGATCTTGAGACGTCAACCACTTTCTGAAGTCTTTTCCACTTTTTGTCCTGCCCTGGACAAAGGCCACCTTATCACTGGTTCTTAGTTCCTGATTGTGTCTGTTGACACCATCTCGTGAACATCAGAACAACTGCTTTCTTCAGTCTGTCACTCTTCACTCCTTAGCAGTTGGACATAGTTAGCAAACCTCACACTCAAGACGCCTGCACACAAGGAAGCGCTCTACGGGGAAGAAGCCCAGGGTGCTCGAGGCAAGAGCTTGATTACTCGCTGAACTCCTTGAACTGAGTTCTGTTGTGTAAGAACCCATGTTTCTGTAATGCTCAAAGGCCTGAAGCAGCTGAATCAAGGCTGTCAGCTCGATGGAGCTTCCGTGCTTCAAGATGTCAGCCCTTACATTGGATGCCTGCTGCACTCTATCCTCCATCCTCATCGGGTTGGTACTTAGATTATAAGAAAATACAAACTTCACCACAGGCATGATGACAGAGTTCCTGCTGTGGAAAGTTGAGTTGAACTCAAATATTCCTAGTTGTCATCAAATGGTGCTCTTCTCGTAGCTGCTGCTAGCTCACCAGTAGCCCGTTGTTGCCTCTTTTCCACGAGTAGGGATTCTCCGAGTGCCATTGCCTGCATCCTTCCCAAATGCTGTGTAGGGTTTGACATCGCATCTTCTTCGTCAACATCTTTGGTTAAGCATAATTCCACTGCCATCAGAAGACTGAAGGTGTGTCTGAGCACCTTTGCTTTGTTTTGCTCTATAACAGCCTTCTTCTATGATTGGCTTTATGGTCATGAGGGCTGCAGTATGCAACATAGAAGAATAGCAGTGTAGGATACCTTGCATCATGTTGGAGGTGTTTTTCATATAAACCTACTGGTATTCGATTATGTTGTGGTCTATTTCTTCTGTCATGAATTGATCCTTCAGTATGTTCACTTCCCTAAAGTTAGATAGAGTGTCTGGGTGGGACATGAAAAGGTCCAACAGGTCATTCGGAATCCTAAGCCTCTTGTTCGTGCAGAGGTTGAGCACGCGCCCCACTACGTAAAGTTATTCAACAGGTAGGAACCTGGAAGCCGTCATGGCAAACATGGGCATGACGAATTGCTGACACCATGTTGCTGCATCTGCTGATGAGGTCACAGTGACTCTGTCCTTCCTTCAGCTGGCTGTATTCTTACGGTAGTGAGCGTCCACTATCTTCATCTTAGAGCTTCCGTTCGTGATGCATTCTCCTGGCAGGAGTGCCCAAACTTGCCTTCATCTTAATCTCGAACACATGGACCACATGCGACTCAGAATGGTTAGGATGAAGATTTCCCTCACCCCGCCAAACTGGTTCTTCTTTACCATCCGAGCAGTGAGTCCCTTCACATGTCCCTTCTTCCCCCTCTTGAATCTCTCGTAACTAGTCTTGAGTCCTTCACAATCTTTTAGAAATCAAAAGGCATCATTACTGGTTGTTTTTTTTAATTGGAATGGAATTAACTGGCACGGTGAGCGGCACTTATAATTGTGGGCAAGATGCGCATAGCTCCATTACCCACACTTATTTTTACGTGCGACCCAAAGCTAATTTTAAAGGGGTCCTGTATTCATGGTATTACTTCCCCATTCTGCGGTTGTGGTTGTTATTATTGGTAAACCTTTCTCCTTTGTTTTTCTGTTTTTCTTTCTGTGAAATGCCATTCCACATGCTCCTTCAAGCAGATCTGGGCGGCACCTGAAACAATTAGGTGGATTTCGCTATAGTTGGTACAGCGCCACCTATTGAGTACACCTGTCAAAAATGTTGAATACAGAGCCCTTTAAGTGGAATGGTCATCAACTGCAATATTCTATTTCTCCTGACATACTTTGCAGTGCTGTAGTGGGGACACCACCGTATTCTTTCATCTTATCAGCACCTGAGGGAGTAGGCTACATGATGATAAACAAGAAGATAGAAATTTTCATTATTTCATTTAACATGTTTAATTACAAAAACTTAAAAAGTACATTTGTCGATACAAAACTCCAAGGCACAAACATCCAAACAGGCTCTCACTGAGGGTCTCACTGTTGTTGTCGTCATCAAGCTTCTGCTTCTTAGGACTTATGTGCTGGACCCTTAGCTCTCTCATTCTTTTCCGAGAAAGACGCATACTGCCAACGACGGCTTTCTCCTCTTCTCTTTGAACAGCTGTCTCCTCTTCCATCATCCTCATTCTCTCTCTTGTGATTCCCCTGATTTCCGCGAGGTTTATCTGCCGCTTATGTGATCTTCCAGAGGAGCGTCTCCGTTCCTAGAATCTTGCAACAGCATTTTCTCAATGTGTCTCGTCTTCGCAAGATCTTGTTGCAAA
>NW_014577177.1:494519-512329 GCF_000485595.1 Priapulus caudatus | reverse complement strand
TTGGTAACAGACTAGATGGCTTTATTCTACTCAGAGAATCACTAATACAGACTAGTAGAGTACTGAGCCTGAAAACTGTAAAACTTGTCTCTCCGATGCTCTGCATGCGATTATATACTACTCAAAATAAATCGGTCCCTCCCCCATGTCTGACTATACCGTTCGATTTATTGGTTTTATTTGAATGTAAGATGCGTGCCAGGACACGATTTACTGAAACAGTAAATAAACACAGAATAAGTACAGTACACCAAACTTACATACTCGTCAATACATGATACACTTAATCTGTAGCAGAGAGCACTTGAAAACAACTACTAATAAAGATTTTAAACATACCATACTCACACAACATGCTAGTCAATGTTCAAGACATACTATGTTTGCATATATACCTCTTCACACTGGACATAGCTTACTGAAGGAAGGGGAATAACTCTAACAGGAATAACACACGACCGGTGACTAACTGCATAGAGGGGGGGGGATTGAACATACATGTGTATATACTAGTAACTCAATATTTGGGCCATAAACATCACTGAGAGACGTTTGGTGCATGTAACACATCCATAGTACAACTAGAAAACACAGGGCAGATCTAATACTAACATTATCCGTACTTTCAGGTCACAATTACAAACATTCCCGTGCTAAACTGAAACACAGCACACTGTACACACTTGCGCATGCCATGCTCGAAATTGGAGCGCGCTCCCCCACATCCACAGAAAAGTCGAAAATACCTGCCGCGAAGAGAATTGTCATGCAACGAACATCTCAAAATAGCGGCACAAGTCACTCATGGATATTGTTACTTACCAACTTTAGTTAACCAACACCATTCGACACAGTATAGCTAGAAAATATATCACCTACTTGCACAACTGATTGTCACTAGTAAACACGTTTTTCGCCGCCTCGCCACAGGATGTCCGTCGGGCCAACTGATGACGTCACACAGCTTGTCCGGGAAACTCAAAGTTACGAAACGGCCCCAACATCCGGTCCCCTAATTGTAAGCGAGTCGCGACACAATTACACACTACGTTACAGTTCGATATCGCAAAGCTAGACTACACATGAAGATTGTCACATATATATACGTAATGAGTGAACTATTTGTCCAACTGTCACTGAAAATAATCGCACAATGTACATTATCAACACAACTCATGATCATACTTCAACCAAAAACACACAAGTAGCTGAATCTCTCTAACCAGACATGTGCTTCACAAAATCCCTACACCACACTGAGAATAAGTCAGTATTATGTCTAGACATACTCCTATAATGTTACTCCATCTCTAGAATCAGACACAAGTTTGTCAATCGGCGCGTGAGAATGTTCGTCGACGTTTTGACCTTCACTTGACGCACAAACCCCTTTGGATCTGGGATTGTTTCCAGGATGACACCCATGGGCCAGGAATTTCTAGGAGCATTGGAATCCACGATCACAACTACATCACCGACCCTCAGATTTCTTTTCATGCTGCACCATTTTTGACGTTTCCTGAAGTAGACGGTAGATATTCCCGCAACCATCGTCTCCAAAACAAATCAGCCATGTACTGCACCTGCCCCATCGACGCTGCCAGTAATTATCCGTCTTACTGAAGACTCGGGAGGCAAGATCGGGTTACGCTTCTATCAACAGGCAAGTGATTGGGTGAAAGAGCCTCGAGGTCGTCATGTTGTTCCGAGTTCCTTGTAATGGGTCGGCCATTGAGTGTAGACTCGATTTCACACAGCAAGTTTGAAGTCCCTCGTCGTCGAGGATTTGTTCCCTGAGAACACTGTTCATGAGCTGTCTAACCGAACCTAATCATTCTTTTCCCATACACCACCATGATGTGACCCGCAGGTGGGTTAAACTGCCAATCGATGTTCCTTTGAAGCATGGAGCCATGAATCTGGAGACACGTTCCAATCGGTAATAGCCCTAGCAAGTTCACGTTCCGCCCACAACAACAGTTAGTACCGTGTCTGACCGCATTCTGGTAACTTGCCCTCGCGAGCAATGACACCGGCGCAGGGCATTAATGTACGAATCAGTGTCAGGGATGTCGCAACTTCTAAATGCCACGGCACGGCTGCGACAGGCATGGTGAAGATCACGCCCACCATCCGTTTGACACGAGAACGCTTTTATTTCACTTCAAAAGGCCAAAGTAGTCCAACGCCGACTCTTGAAAATGAGAGGTGCATCAGGAACGACACGGATCTTGGGGTGTAAGTCGGCCACTTTTGTTCAACCACTTGGTCCTCGCTTTGTCGCGGCAGCAACACAGCTTTAGAAATCACCCTTCTGACAGCTTTATGGTGATTTATCAACGCAGTATTTTCTCTCTTCAAATGAGCTAGACATGTGGTTTCTCGCCACTGTGGTGTCAATCGGCGTTGTATCTGTCTCAACAATATATCTGACATGCTTGTTTTGTGGCAGGATGACTGGATTTCTTCTCTCTGCGGGCATGTGTGGCTTGTTCGAGGAGCGCGTCCACCTCTAGCTCGCAAGCATCCCCATTCTCTAAGACAGGATCCAACTTCTTGATGTGACTGCTGAGTTTCACACCATCGCCGCTCTCTCTTCAGAGAGTGCATTATTTGCCCCAGCCAAATGGCTGGTGTGGGTTGGTTGACACACATCTCAAGATAGCCCATTTCGGCCTCATCATGGTCTTCAAAACCGTAACACGCACCACTTTTGGAGTATTCCCACTGACACGCTGTTCATCATTTTGTGTCTTCGAGCAGATGTGTTCGAATCTTAAATGATCACGGCTACACCTGATCGGTTAAGTGTGCTACAGGAAAATGATAGTTTTGATGAGCTTGTCCACGCTGTGGTGACACTGCTGTCTGCAACTACGTTCTCCACCTTTTACTGTGTTGCGACCGTCCACGTCCTTCTGGGTGTCGCCAGATAGAACGTCGGTGCGTATCGCCTGGTATACCGTGCCGAGCCATGTCATTCTTCTGCTGTCACCACAGAAAATTGGCGGTCCACTTATCACTTCACTGTTCCTGAGCAACGCGGGGAGTTGATACTCTGGAGCCTGATCTGCCGGGTTAACCGCTTCGTGTTTCTGACATTACGCGCCACTGAAATGGGGCTTCGACCCTCGTGATCACGGCAATCCTGTTGGCCAACAAACGCGCTGTGGAATGTGCTTGCGGGTGCGATTCTGTATGTAACGCCCAACACGGTCATGCTGTCCGTCCAAAACATAGATGCGACCAACAGTCACGTCTAGTTCGTCCTTCAACACATTTTCGTCCATCCGAACTGCTTTACTGTGGCCGCAGTCAGCTCTAATCGCGTATAGGTGATTTGTTCAGTGGGCGAATACTCGTGATTTTACCCAAAAAGGAAGAGCATGAACATTTCCCTTCAGAGGTTTTCCAGTCGCAAGTAGGTTGCTACACCATAGCCGACTTCCACTGCATCCAGAAAAGTGATGTACCGAGCAGATTCACTGATCCAAATTCTGCTGGTTTTCATGCATCTGTCCACACGTGAACGACGAGAGCTTCTCAAGATCCTGTAACCATAGCGGCCATCGGGCCACCCCAGCTCCATAGCACGCACATCGCTGTGCACATCTCTCATCCAGCTTATCGTTCTCACATAGTTCTCTAGAGACCGGAGGTAAGTACTGCTGCCGAACTTTCCCACTCCCTTGTGTTACCAATATTCGTTGACGACATCAGACAGAGGCATCTCAAAGTTCTGAGACTTTCTTGGCACTCTCACTCTAAGGTGTCTGTTTCTGCGCCTAGGTCCGACTCTCACTCTGGAAGCACACAAGGTTCTCACCCCCTGTGATAGAGTGTCGTAGAACTCGCTTTCCGGGTAGACCATGAGAAGCGTCTTTTCGATGTCCTCGGGACATTTGGCACTCCATATATCCTGCATCGTCATTGATCATGTCTGTTAGCCTGGTCTTCACGGTCTTCCTGTCTCCCTCTTTGTTTAGAGTTTATATGGTGAACACCTTTTCTTTTAGGAGGTAGATGCTTGCTGCTTGGCTGCGGACCCATAGTCGAGGGCTTCAGAGATCTGAGGGTTTGTGGCCTTTAAGTCCAGGGCTTTTGTTACGGCTTCATTGCTGCGAGGGCGATTGATTAGCTTCATAGAACTCAATGACTTCAGATCTTGAGACGTCAACCACTTTCTGAAGTCTTTTCCACTTTTTGTCCTGCCCGTGGACAAAGGCCACCCTTATCACTGGTTCTAGTTCCTGATTGTGTCTGTTGACACCATCCTCGTGGAACATCAGAACAACTGCTTTCTTCAGTCTGTCACTCTCACTCCTTAGCAGTTGGACATAGTTAGCAAACCTCACACTCAAGACGCCTGCACACAAGGAAGGCTCTACGGGGAAGAAGCCCAGGGTGCTCAGAGGCAAGAGCTTGATTACTCGGCTGAACTCCTTGAACTGAGTTCTGTTCGTGTAAGAACCCATGTTTCTGTAATGCTCAAAGGCCTGAAGCAGCTGAATCAAGGCTGTCAGCTCGATGGAGCTTCCGTGCTTCAAGATGTCAGCCCTTACATTGGATGCCTGCTGCACTCTATCCTCCATCCTCATCGGGTTGGTACTTAGATTATAAGAAAATACAAACTTCACCACAGGCATGATGACAGAGTTCCTGCTGTGGAAAGTTGAGTTGAACTCAAATATTCCTAGTTGTCCTCCAATAGTGCTCTTCTCGTAGCTGCTGCTAGCTCACCAGTAGCCCGTTGTTGCCTCTTTTCCACGAGTAGGGATTCTCCGAGTGCCATTGCCTGCATCCTTCCCAAATGCTGTGTAGGGTTTGACATCGCATCTTCTTCGTCAACATCTTTGGTAAGCATAATTCCACTGCCATCAGAAGACTGAAGGTGTGTCATGAGCACCTTTGCTTTGTTTTGCTCTATAACAGCTTCTTCTATGATTGGCTTTATGGTCATGAGGGCTGCAGTATGCAACATAGAAGAATAGCAGTGTAGGATACCTTGCATCATGTTGGAGGTGTTTTTCATATAAACCTACTGGTATTCGATTATGTTGTGGTCTATTTCTTCTGTCATGAATTGATCCTTCAGTATGTTCACTTCCTTAAAGTTAGATAGAGTGTCTGGGTGGGACATGAAAAGGTCCAACAGGTCATTCGGAATCCTAAGCCCCACTACGTAAAGTTATTCAACAGGTAGGAACCTGGAAGCCGTCATGGCAAACATGGGCATGACGAATTGCTGACACCATGTTGCTGCATCTGCTGATGAGGTCACAGTGACTCTGTCCTTCCTTCAGCTGGCTGTATTCTTACGGTAGTGAGCGTCCACTATCTTCATCTTAGAGCTTCCTTTCGTGATGCATTCTCCTGGCAGGAGTGCCCAAACTTGCCTTCATCTTAATCTCGACAACATGGACCACCATGCGACTCAGAATGGTTAGGATGAAGATTTCCCTCACCCCGCCAAACTGGTTCTTCTTTACCATCCGAGCAGTGAGTCCCTTCACATGTCCCTTCTTCCCCACTTTCAGGTCACAATTACAAACATTCCCGTGCTAAACTGAAACACAGCACACTGTACACACTTGCGCATGCCATGCTCGAAATTGGAGCGCGCTCCCCCAGCATCCACAGAAAAGTCGAAATACCTCCGCGAAAGAGAATTGTCATGCAACGAACATCTCAAAATAGCGGCACAAGTCACTCATGGATATTGTTACTTACCAACTTTAGTTAACCAACACCATTCGACACAGTATAGCTAGAAAATATATCACCTACTTCACAACTGATTGTCACTAGTAAACACGTTTTTCTGCCGCCTCGCACAGGATGTCCGTCGGGCCAACTGATGACGTCACACAGCTTTGTCCGGGAAACTCAAAGTTACGAAACGGCCCCAACACTGACCATTGGTCAGACCCTTGATTTTCTCTGCTCTTTGATTCGTTAACTAATTTATGTCTAAGTGGTACACTATGACGTAAATTATTGGGCACTGGACTGCTGCCATGGTGGAAACTAGTGGAAATTTACTGAACTAGAAAGCATCTATCTCACTGGGATAATGACATTGCCAAGCCCCATATATCGTATGGGGCTACGCAAGAAACTTCTGAACTCGATCGTCACGAACGTATCACATGTGGTCAACACGCACGCTTGCCGCGTATTCCTGTCTTGCGCGCAACCAACCCGTGCTAACCCTACGCAATGAAATGCCGCTAATACACACAGCGCGGTCAACGTTCGCTGCTGACTAGTTCTAATGCTGCTAACGTCCTATATACTGATACTAAGTTATTGCTAATTTCAGCTCTACTTGCTTGCAAATGCTGGAATATTATTTAACTATGCGCTCGCGCGTAGCGCAAATATCTATACATGTGTTACCAACGAACACCACGTATCTTCTCAAACTAACTCTACTCTCTACCGTCTAATAATTCTAAACTACATTAACACTATTACACATGCCCCCGGCAGAAAAGTTGCTTGGCTCAACTGCCAACAACTGTCGTCCTAGACACCAAGCAATAAACACAATATTAACGATTACAATCCTTATCATAACGGTAAAAAAACTCACTGCGTACACAAAATTTATGCAAACCAAGGGTAATTGTCACGCTCGCGTAATACAAATAATGATAAACATGACACTTAGTTCTCGTGCTACTAACAATGCTAATCATACTACGGCTAAATACTATCATCAAAATACAATGTACGACAATATCTGTGCTCATTCTAAAGAAAATACCTTCACCTTGTCCACTTTAGGGGAGTAACCGCGCCTAAGACCTAAGATAGGTCTCTAGTTCGATTTCCTCTTGCTGAGATGTAGGCAGTGAAGGGTAAACAGGCCTCGGTACCGCAGGACCTGCGACGGCATCCCATACCGTACGCCATGACAACGCTGGGTTAGGTAGTGAGGTGCACAATAATACCACAATAATGCGGCACCCCCAATAGCGAGCAGCGTATATAGCGCAAACTGTTGCCACTGGACCGCCGAAAATCCAGCCAGGCCGTCGGTCGGTTAGGATGCCTCTGTTGCGGCCAGAATGCGCTTACTGTTCGCAATAGACTCTCTCAACTGTTTGAACGGATGGACTGTTTTGCTAGCACGATGGACGCAGGTATTAGATCTGTGGCGTTGCCACGTTTTGACGCCTAGTGTAGAGTGTAGAGGTCCTCCCAAATGATAGGGATTGGCAGCAAGGTACACAACAGAAGCAGTGCAATGACATCTGGATCAGCATACCTTTTCGTGATGTCATTTCGGATGGCAGTCTTCAAATGAACCGTCATAGGTGAATCATTATTTACTGCTGTCATGGTTTGGAGAATCTGGTGCTGTAGAGGATGAATCAATGTGATCGTGTGAGAAGCTTCGTCACAAAGTATCACTGTGATAGTTTTCATCGGCTTCAGCAAATCAATGGCTTCTTCTGCATTTGATATGTCATCATCTTTCAGGGTATAAATATCCTTGGATGCATTTCTGAGTTTTGGACTGAGGAGTGTTGGTTGCTGCAACGTTGGTGCAACTATTGCTGGTTGTTGCTCTAGGAATCTCTGCATCATGTCGTAACTACTGTTCCATCGCGGGCTGACATCTATCAATAACTTGTACACTGGTAGTTGCAGCATTTTTTGTTTTTCTTTGAGCAGAGCTGCAGCTGATGTACTTCTATGAAAGTAGTTTATGATTCTCTTAAAACGGCTCAGAAGTCGTTCCATTGCGGGTGTCTGCAATCCTCTCTGAGTAGCGCGTAATGGTATGTGCAAAACATTTCACGTGCAGTCCTATTCCTGCCTCACGGACGGCGATGTCCATGTTTGATGCATTATCAGTAACTACAGGATTTTCCATCGCTTTTATGGGATGCTTGATGTTCCATTCTTCTGATGCAGAACATTACCGATGTGTTCTCCAGTATGTGATGCAGTGGCGTAGCCAGCAATTTTAAACAGGGGGGGCCAAGGCGAGGGAGCGAAGAGACTGAGCGGGGGGATGGTGTGGGGTATCCCCTCTCCCACGGTAGGGAGATTTCTGAAAATTCGTGCATAAAAATTGCATTTTCTGCACACTAAAATTCAGTATTATGGTTAACTTATATGAGAAGTGGCATATGCTAATCCCTTATAACCCTCCCTCCCTCGCTTTTTATTTTTTCCACTCCGATCCGATCAACGTGGGACGATGGCCCCTGGCTGTGGCGTCGGAAGGCTCTGAGGTTACACACGACCAGTTGGTGGACCCTTAGCTAGACCAGTGAAAATGGTGTACGAAGCCAGTGTTTTTCAGGGAGGGAAGAAAAGAGTTAAGCGACCAAAGACAGTGATGAAGCTATTTCTCAACGGGGGCGGGTGTTTCTTGGAATTAGTTTGATTTGTGTTGTTAGCAGTACCATGCAATGTTGCATTTATTCGTCATAAACTGTTTGAAGTATCTCATATAAAAGTTAAAAGTTAAATAATTTTTTGGAAAAGTAGAGGCATATTGAATGAAATCGAAATAAAGATCTGCGGGAAAAACGATGTAGGTAGATGTGTTGGAACTGCACTGAATAAACATGCAATTTATTTAAATTACAAAAGATTTACATCGTTTAGAGTACAATAGAGTCAAAGATCACATTTAACATTTTGTTCGTTATAAAAAATGTTTTCGCTTCCTCTTCTCTTTGACCAGCTGTCTCCTCTTCCATCATCCTCATTCTCTCTCTTGTGATTCCCCTGATTTCCGCGAGGTTTATCTTTAAGTCGCTTCTGTGATGTTCCAGAGGAGCGTCTGCGTTCCTAGAATCTTGCAACCGCATTTTCTCAATGTGTCTCGTCTTCGCAAGATCTTGTCGCAACACCCCAGCTCCATAGCACGCACATCGCTGTGCACATCTCTCATCCAGCTTATCGTTCTCACATAGTTCTCTAGAGACCGGAGGTAAGTACTGTTGCCGAACTTTCCCACTCCCTTGTGGTACCAATATTCGTTGACGACATCAGACAGAGGCATCTCAAAGTTCTGAGACTTTCTTGGCACTCTCACTCTAAGGTGTCTGTTTCTGCACCTAGGTCCGACTCTGACTCTGGAAGCACACATGGTTCTCATCCCCTGTGATACAGTGTCGTAGAACCCACTTTCCGGGTAGACCATGAGAAGCGTCTTTTCGATGTCCTCGGGACATTTGGCACTCCATATATCCTGCATCGTCATTGATCATGTCTGTTAGCCTGGTCTTCACGGTCTTCCTGTGTCCCTCTTTGTTCAGAGTTGATATGGTGAACACCTTTTCTCTTAGGAGGTAGACGCTTGCAGCGTGCTGCTTCGCTGCTGACCCATAGTCGAGGGCTTCATAGATCTGAGGGTTTGTGGCATTTAACTCCAGGGCTTTTGTTACGGCTTCTTTGCTGCGAGTGCGATTGATTAGCTCCACAGGGTTAGCTTCATAGAACTCAGTGACTTCAGATCTTGAGACGTCAACCACTTTCTGAAGTCTTTTCCACTTTTTGTCCTGCCCGTGGACAAAGGCCACCCTTATCACTGGTTCTAGTTCCTGATTGTGTCTGTTGACACCATCCTCGTGGAACATCAGAACACCTGCTTTCTTCAGTCTGTCACTCTCACTCTTTAGCAGTTGAACATAGTTAGCAAACCTCACACCCAAGACGCCTGCACACAAGGAAGGTTCTACGGGGAAGAAGCCCTGGGTGCTCAGAGGCAAGAGCTTGATTACTCGGCTGAACTCCTTGAACTGAGTGTTCGTGTAAGAACTCATGTATCTGTAATGCTCAAAGGCCTGAAGCAGCTGAATCAAGGCTGTCAGCCCTTACATTGGATGCCTGCTGCACTCTATCCTCCATCCTCATCGGGTTGGTACTTAGATTATAAGAAGATACAAACTTCACCACAGGCATGAAGACAGAGTTCCTGCTGTGGAAATTTGAGTTAAACTCAAATATTCCTAGCTGTCCTTCTATGGTGCTCTTCTCGTAGCTGCTGCTAGCGCACCAGTAGCCCGTTGTTGCCTCTTGTCCACGAGTAGGGATTCTCCGAGTGCCTTTGCCTGCATCCTTCCCAAATGCTGTGTAGGGTTTGACATCGCATCTTCTTCGTCAACATCTTTGGTAAGCATAATTCCACTGTCATCAGAAGACTGAAGGTGTGTCATGAGCACCTTTGCTTTGTTTTGCTCTATAACAGCTTCTTCTATGATTGGCTGTATGGTCATGAGGGCTGCAGTATGCAACATAGAAGAATAGCAGTGTAGGATACCTTTCACGTTGAACGTATTTTTCATATAAACCTACTGGTATTCGATTATGTTGTGGTCTATTTCTTCTGTCATGAATTGATCCTTAAGTATGTTCACTTCCTTAAAGTAAGATAGAGTGTCTGGGTTAGACATGAAAAGGTTCAACAGGTCATTCGGAATCTGGTTGTCGGAGAACCATTCGACTAGTGACACGCTTTCTGCTTCGAGAGTTTGTTTTAGCTGCTCGAACTCCGGATGACAATATGAAAGGGTGTTGTCATCGGCATAATTAAAGAGGCGTGTTTTGTTTACAAAATAGAATATATCATTTATAAAAATATAAAAAAAATTGGGTCCCAAAATCGAACCCTGTGGTACGCCCTTTGTGATATTTATAAAAGTACTCGTACTGCTTCCGAGCTGCATGCATTGCTCACAGTTTGAGAGATAGCTTCCCATTGGTGTTACAGCATCTTCCGACAAACCGTAAGCTTTGGGTTTTTCCAGGATCAGATCTTGCGGCAGACAGTCGAACGCTTTCGATAGATCCATTAAAATAGCAGCTACATAGTCATTTTTATCCAATGCAGCCCGCCATTCCTCGGTGAGAGCTAACATAGTTGATTGACAACTATACCCAGGTCGGAAAGTGGACAGCATTGGATTGAAAATGGTTTTAAAAAAACAGCCATCTGCTCAGATATGACCCTTTCAAACATTTTTGATATCGCCGGTAAAACTCTCACCGGATGATAGTATTGTCTATCAAGTGGTTCCTTTTTTTGTATAACGGAGTGCATGACCCTTGCCAACTTCAGTCTATTAGGAAATGCTCCCCGTTTTAGTGTTAGGTTGACAATTCTTATTGGGGAAATTACTTCATCCTTCACCATGTGAATTATTTTGGTGATACTTTGTCAATCTTCGTTGCTTTTTTCTTGCTTATTTTGTCAAGCTATTTTCTGACATCCCGTTCAGAAACTTCCTGGAATTTTTCCGAATAGCCTTTATACTTGGATGTTCTGTGTCTACCGCAAATTTACAGTTTTCTCTAATTTTCGAGGCAACATTAACGAAGTACTCATTAAAAAGATTGCATACCTCGTTTTGATTTGAGACGGTTTCATTGTTGTGTCTCAAGTGAATTTGGTTCTGTGTAGTATTCCCCTTCTGAGAGAGGGCATATGGTGGACCAGAAATCATTCGATTTTGTGCCACCACCTCATCGTTCGGAAAAATATAGCCGTATTGCTTGCTTCTTCAAAATGTTTACTTTGTTTCTCTGTTTTCTATATGCTTCCCAGTTCTGCCTGGATGTGCATCTTTGGTGGTTCCTATAAAGCGCCTTTTTGTGATTTATCGCTTTGCGACGTTCACCATTCATAAACGGTGCTTTACTTTTTCTCTTAGTTTTCTGTTTGAATGGTATGTGTTTGTCTATGACTTCACCAAGCATCAGTTCATGTGCCCAGTATACGTCATCAAAGACGTGGGCTACATGAAATGGTACTTCGCTTAGTTCTTGTTTTAGAAGTTTGTCGTCAGTTGCTTTGAAACTTCTGTACACTAGCTCTTCCTTTTTAAAACGCTGTACATTCCCTTTAAATACTGTATACACAAGGTAATGCTAATCACTCAGTCCAGTGTCGAAAGACTTGGTGCAGTACAGCTTTTCTGGTCTGTTTGTCACAATAATGTTGACCAATAAGGGTTTACAGTCCTTCATGAAACATGTTGGTTTGTCTACAATGTTATGCATATCAAATGTATTACATATATCAGACATGGGTTTCCCCTTTATTGCATCACACAGGTCAAAGTTCAGATCGCCTATAATGACAACATTCTCATAGTGAATATATGCTTCGTCCAAATGCGTATAACAATCTGAAATAAAAACATTTCCCCGTTTGCTTGGCGGTCTATATACAGACTTTACCAGCCATTTAGCTTTGCCTAATTTTACTTCTACACTAATATCTTCCGAGTGTTCAAATTGTAACTCGGTCCTCTGCCGAGATGGAATGTCAGATCTAATATACATAAGTATTCGACCACCATATCCTGTCCTGTCAGATCTATATAATTTATATCCATCAAATTGGGCGTTGGGAAACGACGCATCCAGCTTGGTTTCCTGAATAGTCGAAATGTCAACTAGGTTATCATACAACATTTCATGTAGCGCTATGTATTTGTATCTGAAACTGTTTATGTTTATGTGCGCCATAATAACGTTCTTGTTGTGTTTCGCTCTCGTCTCTCGGAGTTCACGAAATAGCATATCCTTGTCTCGTGATCTGTTCTCTTTATCGTTTGTTCCGCTATCGCTAATCGACCCGTCGTTTATGTCGGAGACCGAGTCGGTCGTATTGTCAGAGAAGGAGTCACTGAACGGTGGTAGTGTACACTGATCACAATACCAATCGCAATCAGTAGTCAATGTTGTATATTCCGACACACTTGGCATGGTGCCATAGTTCACATGTACCATCACATAGAATGCCAGCTTTGTTTCGCTTCACTGGTTTTCGACACACTCCACACGGATACTTGTACACGGGGCCTGGGTTTACTTGGATGTCACTTGCCATTAATAGGCACAGGGTTGTTAAGTACCGGTTTGTCGATGTGCGTCTTGTTGTTGTCATGGGCCGCCATCTTTGTTTATTTGACAACGATTCGTTGCCATGGGGTATAAGTTCAGACAACGCTAAATTTGCCCTTGAATGTTTGCAATCCATCCATGCACTAGATAAAAGATAATCTCCTGGCATGACCGATTCTCGTAGATCATGCATAGCAGGAGGCAGTAGACGGGTCAGTATGATGATCACGGTTAGCGCTAGCAGCGCACCACACTCACCAGTCGCCATCTTGATGATTTGATGACTTATCAAGATACTTGCTTATTTTCCAACTGCGCCATTTATTTATTGTCTAGTTTATGTACGGCCGGCTACTTTCTACGCATACATCAATGCAGTCTCTCTCCGGTTTCAGAGCGCTGGTAGTATTCGTCGTACAGTACGAACAGTGTTATAGTGTTCAGTGGTACACACGCCCAAAATCCACTGCCTTCCCGGTATAAACCCGGTATGTTTATACTCTTCTTATCATCTCATGTGGCTTCCTGCTATGGCTATAATACTTGGCTTTTTATGGATAGTGATTTCGAAGAAACTATTTAATTTGGACTTTATACCTCTTGCATTTGCATATATACTAAATTCTTGATACATTTTCTTATTTATTTGTGATCTCCTTTTATTTTTAGGTTTTTCCTTGCTTATGGGTATTGCTGAGGGCCTGCCATCCATACTGGCTGCTGAGCTGGGACTGGATTTTCTGGGTTTATCCACTGGTATTGTTGTCTGTCCAGGGGGGAGAGAATTTCTCCTGTAATGCTTGGGTTAAAAACGACACTTGGCGTCTCAACTAATTCATTGCTGTGTTCTCTTTACCTCTATCGCCCTCGTTACATTATCCCTAGCCAGCATTCTGTTCTTTTCCATTGAGTATTCTTCTTCCCTATGGTCAAAGCGACAATTCCTTCCGTAAGGGCATGACTCTCCTCTCTACAAACCAATCTTTCCCGCACCTCTCATCATTTGCCTTCCTTGTGTCGACTCATTTGTCCTCCATTTGTCACTCGGGCCATGGCTAAATTTGCACTTGTACCCAAATTTACACGGGATGCCCTTCTCAAAATTCCAGCATGTTCTTGGGTTGTTGTTCCCAACAAGATCAGTAGTCTGATTGTTTGTAAATGGCGAATGCGATTTACTAAAGTGGAATGAAGCGTGGTTTCTGAAAACAATCTTTTAAGAAGTGAATAACGATTGAAGTGAATATTCACGCACATCACTAGCAAGGTAAAGCCATGTAGAAGGGAACGGTAGGCTTTTTCACCCGCCGATACCGGCGTATGGGCATTAGCAGCGCATGCATTTTGCGTGCGATCTCACGAAATTTCAATGCACCCCGTTCTGTCCCAATAACCCTCACCAAAATATAAAAAAGGTTATCTGGGACAGAATTATTCGGTCTATGCCGGTACGAGCCGGAACGACGCCAGTATCCCCCAATACATGTTTGCTGGGATCCTACGTATTTTGTGCTTTAATTGTTTGCTTTATTTTTAGACACTAAGATCACCCCACCTACTGTGCAGCGAGTGGCTTATTATTCTTTGGCTGAAGAAAGGAGGGCAGCCTGTGCGGTTAAGCTACCTTGGATGGTTGTGGAAAAACCAAATGTTGTCACCTTCACCTTCATGGACCTTGCCCAGGCTTCACTTCACATCCAGCTGTGTGTCAAAATATACAGTGATCTATCCACCGAGGTGGAAGTGCTAGGTATACCTGCTCCACGCCTCCAGTCATCGGTCGAAAAGATTTCTCTAAAAAAGCTGGAAAGCTTCTATCAGTGTCCTAGGATAAGTGACCCTGAGCTTCAAAATTATGCTGAGCTTCCAACCATCGGAAATACGTATTATCGACGTTGAGCTTACCGTGTGTTTGAAAGAGCTGGAATATAAGAATGTATGTATATATGTATCTATGTATAGAAAATACTATTATGGTTATGGTACTAGATTATCCCAACTTATGGAATGTATGAGGAATATGTTAAAATGTTAACAGCTTGTACATAATCGAACATGTTTAACCTCTTACTCTGAAACTTTGTAGAGATGTGCTTACACCTTGTTTTGCTATTGGGACTTAACTGTTTGCATTATCAAGGCTTTCGATCAGAGCTCGCATTTCTTCAGGGTGTCCCTTGTCTTTCATCATGTTGCTCAAGACATTGCTTACAAGAGGACCACTCAGCTAAATATATAAAGTATGTAGAAGTGTAAATATGTAGAAGTTTCACCTAGATGTAAATATAGACGTTTATTTTAAGGAAGGTATTATTTTCCCGACAATTGTGTACAGAGTGATGAAAAATGGCATTGCGCGCACGACCGTCGGGTACCGAGTGATGAAAATCAATCATAATAATCAAGAATAAAGAATCACTAGGTTTCTTTCTCTTTGCAGTTTGCACTTTTGGCTTTCGTTCAGATTCATTTGGCAAACCAGATGCTGACCGAGTTGCACCTTTTGGACGGCCTCGAGTTTTTGCCTTTATTGGGAGATGCATATTGGGTCGTTCTTTCAACACTTGTGAAAAACTACTGGATGGAATGCATGATGGCACAAGTGATTTGACAGTGTTGAAGTTATTATTCATATCTGGCACTGAAGAAATAAGTTTCAAAGCAGGCAGCTCTGATGGTGCAAGATTCAGTCCGTGAGAAATGGACTGCGGTTGAAAATTAGCAGCAGTCTTTTGAGCAAAGCTTAAATGGTATGATTTCTGATCTCCATCAAATACATGTGCATGTTGTATGCTTCCTGTGGACACATTGGTAAGATCAATGGGTTCATCTTTCATTCCTTCAAAGCACTGCTCTGGTACATCAAGGGGTTCAACTTGATATTTTTTGGTTGGTTTATCAAGGTTGTCAATGTCTGGTACATGTATTCCTGAAGATACTTCACAAATAGGTGTCAGTGAAACAGGATCAGATTTTGGCTCATCAACTCGACTTGTCAGCTTTGCAGACTGTCCGTCCTTTGCTGCGAGGAGACTTCCTTCTTTAACCTCATTGACAATATTTAACTCTTGGCCACTTGTAATGACATCCTTTATCCTTTTCATTTCTGACATATACTGGTCAAACACAGTCTGGCCATGATCTGCCATGGCACTAGCTACATCTCGACACAGCTGAAATGCCTTGGTGTACTTTTCACATCTGTTGAGGATACGATTGCTTTTCAACTTAGTCATAACTGTCACATGATTCTTCTTCAACTCCTCTGCATCGCCAGTGCCACTGCTGCCTGCTACAAAGAACTGGTAATCCTTCTTCCATCGATTTGCCACTAAAACCTCATCAAAAAGCTGGATAGATGAATCACATGACTGAGACCTAGCAAAGAATATGTGCTTGCAGGGTAACATCATAGTAGATGAAAATGTACAGGAACAAGAATCCATGGTGTTATTTACTATACACAAACTATCACCTTTTGTCACATGGCGGATAGAGTAGCCCTCAGGAACTTTCTCGCAGGCATATTGACCCAAGAGGGGTTTCTTCAGTAATGAGTTGGTCACTAATTTAGCAGCATATGGCGTACATTTCTCATAAATATGTTTTGAGGTTTCAGTATCCTTGGTGGAACAGTATGAGATGGCAGAGTGCGACAAGAAGGCTATCAAGTTCCTTCTGCCTACTAAAACGAACCAAAACTTCCACGCATTTAGCCAATGAGTTGGAGGACTTCATGGTGGCTTTGAGTTTCTGATGAAATGACTCCAGCCTGTTTGTTGTTCGGTTGCCCATCGTTATGCATTGTTTTCTCCAAGCTGACACCCACATGTGCCGACAATTATGCCAGTTTTTTGTGTAATACTGTAAGAACTGACTTGTGGCAAGTCCTTTCAATTGTTCATAATATTTATTGTACAGCGCTTCAGTACTGGAATATACAATTTTTTCAAGTAATTCGAAGACTTCATTGCTTTTCTTATTTGTTCTCTTGGAAAATGAAGCAGTCTCCTTTTTGAAGGTCTTCATGACGTGGAACAGACAGAGGTGAATTTTTGATTTTGGGAAGAATTTCTTTATGAGTGCAATTTCGGAAAAATCCTTGTCGACTAAGAACACATGGTTTTTCTCAAGCGTTTCCTTATCAACTGATTTCTGCAAAGCAGTGAACCCATGTTCTAAAGTTTCACAGCATTCACCAGCCACGAAGAAATGTGCAACAGGAATGCTGCAGCCATGGCCATCTTCCACAATAAATGTAAAAAGTGGCATCTTAGAGCTATTAGAGCTGTGCGTCGGATCCGACATAAACCAAAAATCCGATCCGACAGCATTTTTGAAAATCCGAATCCGATGGCTATTTTGAATCCGATCCGAATCCGATGGCAATTTTTGAATCCGAATCCGAATCCAATGTGTATCGCTAAATCCGATCCGAAATCCGACCCGAATCCGGAACATAGAAATTGCAAATAGTGTGACAGCATCGTGTAAAATTCGTGTTATAATTTGTTTTCCAACTTTGGGTTGTTGAGATCAAAGGATGGGGTGAAGGCGGACTGTAGACGTAAGTAAAGTTTGAGAACGGGATGATCTGGAATCTGGAACGATAATTTTGTCATCAAATCGTTACCTCAGTTCTACTTTTACCTTAACTCGAGTTAAGGCCCCGTATAGACGCTTAACTCGAGTTAGCGAATACTACATAACTCCACGATAGGCGGCAACACTAGTACGATGTACGTACGCACGCACGCACGCACGCACGTGTACTTTCACACGCACGCACACACTCATGCACGCACGTGTACGTGCACACGCACGCACGCATGTCTACGCCCACATGCATGCACGCACGCACGCACGTGTACCTGCACACGCACGCACGCACGCACGCACGCACAAACGTGTACCTGCACACGCGCGCACGCACG
>NW_014577177.1:477546-494494 GCF_000485595.1 Priapulus caudatus | reverse complement strand
ATATTAGATAGTACCAGGGTACGTTCCGGTATACCGGACCGTACCCAGGGTACGTTCCGGCAGTACCCCGGGGGACATAGACCCTCTCAGCATCACTAGCCACAGTTGCTCACTTGGTTCATAAACCTCTCTAACGATCACTGTAATGTTTTTTTGTTTTTCTAGAACAGCTATGAAAAGTCCACCCCCTGTTCTTTCCTTTCTACCTACTCCATACATTGTGTAACCCAAGTTCAAGTTCAAGTAATCTTGATTTAAAGTCGGTATGTTTACAACGACTGAGCAACAAAAGCTCTGGTGAGCTTTTAAGACCGACCAACTAACATAAGTAGACCAATAATTAAAACAGTACATAACAATTTTAAAACATGCATACTATACAGGCATTCGAGTACATGAATAAATTATAAGTATAATACATGGATATTTAAAATTTATAGCAAACAAATACAGACGTTACAAAATTTACTAAAAACATACTGCAAATTAAAGATCATTTGCACATTGCACATTTGCATGCAAAACCATTCCATGTTTTGATAAACATTTTAAACTCGTTAAAACATAGTCTGTCTGGCATTTTCTGGCAGACTGTTCCACACTTTTGCAGCTAATGTTCTAAAACTATTTGTGCCATATGTCACAGTTCTAGTATTTGGTGTGGTTAAGACATTTTTGTATTTAAAGAAGTAAAGAACTTAAATAAACTGGGCACTGTCCGTGAATAATTTTAAAAGTCTCTGTGGCAATGTTTCGGAGACGCCCAAGGTCAGGGAATATGTTTTATTTTTATGTAAAAGCTCCTCATATGAGCTGTCATGTTCCTGGTATACAAATTTCGATGCCCTACAATGGAGTCTTTCCAGCTTGTCTGTGTTTGCTTTTTTACAAAAGTGCCATATCAACGGACAAAAACTTTAATTTGACATGATAAAAGCATGATACACAGCCTTCCGTTCTTCCAATGTTAAGAACTACCCTATACGCTTCAGAACATTAATTTGCTGTGAGGCCTTTTTGCCCATTTTACCAACATGTTTGTTGAAATTTAATAAAAATTTCTACTCCTAGTAAAATGACAGATTCCTCACATGGTACACTATTGTTGGCTACATAAAAAACAGGTTTCTTTTCGAATGTCGGTTTCCCGACACTCAGAGCTTGGAATTTCTCTGGATATGCTTTCATCTGGTTGTCGGAGAACCATTCAACTAGTGACACGCTTTCTGCTTCCAGAGTTTGTTTTAGCTGCTCGGATGACTATGAAAGAGTGTTGTCATCGGCATAATTAAAGAGGCGTGTTTTGTTTACAAAATAGAATATATCATTTATAAAAAATATTAAAAATTATCTGTCCCAAAATCGAACCCTGTGGTACGCCCTTTGTGATATTTAGAAAAGTACTCGTACTGGTTCCGAGCTGTACGCATTGCTCACGGTTTGAGAGATAGCAGATTGGTGTTACAGCATCTTCCGACAAACTGTAAGCTTTGGGTTTTTCCAGGATCAGATCGTGCTGCAGACAGTCGAGCGCTTTCGATAGATCCATTAAAATAGCAGCTACATGGTCATTTCTATCCAATGCTGCCCGCCATTGCTCGGTGAGAGCCAACAGAGTTGATTGACAACTATACCCAGGTCGAAAAGTGGACAGCATTGGACCACTCAGATAAATATATAAAGTATGTAGAAGTGTAAATATGTAGAAGTTTCACCTAGATGTAAATATAGACGTTTATTTTAAGGAAGGTATTATTTTCCCGACAATTCTGTACAGAGTGAGGAAAAATGGCATTGCGCGCACAACCGTCGGGTACCGAGTGATGAAAATCAATCATAATAATCAAGAATAAAGAATCACTAGGTTTTTTTCTCTTTGCAGTTTGCACTTTTGGCTTTCGTTCAGGTTTTTTTGGCAAACCAGATGCTGACCGAGTTGCACCTTTTGGACGGCCTCGAGTTTTTGCCTTTATTGGGAGGTGCATATTGGGTAGTTCTTTGAACACTTGTGGAAAACTACTGGATGGAATGCATGATGGCATAAGTGATTTGACAGTGTTGAAGTTATTATTCATATCTGGCACTGAAGAAATAAGTTTCAAAGCAGGCAGCTCTGATGGTGCAAGATTCAGTCCGTGAGAAATGGACTGCGGTTGGAAATCAGCAGCTGTTTCTTGAGCAAAGCTTAAATGGTATGATTTCTGATCTCCATCAAATACATGTGCATGTTGTATGCTTCCTGTGGACACATTGGTAAGATCAATGGGTTCATCTTTCATTCCTTCAAAGCACTGCTCTGGTACATCAAGGGGTTCAACTTGATATTTTTTGGTGGGCACCACTGGCTTATCAAGGTTGTCAATGTCTGGTACATGTATTCCTGAAGATACTTCACAAATAGGTGTCAGTGAAACAGGATCAGATTTTGGCTCAGATTTTGTCAGCTCTGCAGACTGTCCGTCCTTTGCTGCGAGGAGACTTCCTTCTTTAACCTCATTGACAATATTTAACTCTTGGCCACTTGTAATGACATCCTTTATCCTTTTCATTTCTGACATATACTGGTCAAACACAGTCTGGCCATGATCTGCCATGGCACTAGCTACATCTTGACACAGCTGAAATGCCTTGGTGTACTTTTCACATCTGTTGAGGATACGATTGCTTTTCAACTTAGTCATAACTGTCACATGATTCTTCTTCAACTCCTCTGCATCGCCAGTGCCACTGCTGCCTGCTACAAAGAACTGGTAATCCTTCTTCCATCGATTTGCCACTAAACCCTCATCAAAAATCTGGATAGATGAATCACATGACTGAGACCTAGCATATGTGCTTGCCAGGTAACATCATAGTAGATGAAAATGTACAGGAACAAGAATCCATGGTGTTATTTACTATACACAAACTTTCACCTTTTGTCACATGGCGGATAGAGTAGCCCTCAGGGACTTTCTCGCATGCATACTGACCCAAGAGGGTTTTCTTCAGTAATGAGTTGGTCACTGATTTAGCAGCATATGGCGTACATTTCGCATAAATATGTTTTGCGGTTTCAGTATATTTGGTGGAACAGTATGAGATGGCAGAGTGCGACAAGAAGGCTAACAAGTTCCTTCTGCCTACTAAAACGAACCAAAACTTCCACATATTTAGCCAATGAGTTCGAGCACTTCATGGTGGCTTTGAGTTTCTGATGAAATGACTCCAGCCTGTTTGTTGTTCGGTTGCCGATCGTTATGCATTGTTTTCTCCAAGCTGACACCCACATGTGCCGACAATTATGCCAGTTTTTGTGTAATACTGTAAGAACTGACTTGTGGCAAGTCCTTTCAATTGTTCATAATATTTATTGTACAGCGCTTCAGTACTGGAATATACAAATTTTTCAAGTAATTCGAAGACTTCATTGCTTTTCTTATTTGCTTACTTGGAAAATGAAGCAGTCTTCTTTTTGAAGGTCTTCGTGACGTGGAACAGACAGAGGTGAATTTTTGATTTTGGGAAGAATTTCTTTATGAGTGCAATTTTGGAAAAATCCTTGTCAACTAAGAACACATGATTTTTCTCAAGCGTTTCCTTATCAACTGCTTTCTGCAAAGCAGTGAATCCATGTTCTAATGTTTCACAGAATTCACCAGCCACGAAGAAATGTGCAACAGGAATGCTGCATCCATGGCCATCTTCCACAATAAACGTAAAAAGTGGCATCCTATAGCTATTAGAGCTGTGCGTCGGATCCGACATAAACCAAAAATCCGATCCGACAGCATTTTTGAAAATCCGAATCCGATGGCTATTTTGAATCCGATCCGAATCCGATGGCAATTTTTGAATCCGAATCCGAATCCAATGTGTATCGCTAAATCCGATCCGAAATCCGACCCGAATCCGGAACATAGAAATTGCAAATAGTGTGACAGCATCGTGTAAAATTCGTGTTATAATTTGTTTTCCAACTTTGGGTTGTTGAGATCAAAGGATGGGGTGAAGGCGGACTGTAGACGTAAGTAAAGTTTGAGAACGGGATGATCTGGAATCTGGAACGATAATTTTGTCATCAAATCGTTACCTCAGTTCTACTTTTACCTTAACTCGAGTTAAGGCCCCGTATAGACGCTTAACTCGAGTTAGCGAATACTACATAACTCCACGATAGGCGGCAACACTAGTACGATGTACGTACGCACGCACGCACGCACGCACGTGTACTTTCACACGCACGCACACACTCATGCACGCACGTGTACGTGCACACGCACGCACGCATGTCTACGCCCACATGCATGCACGCACGCACGCACGTGTACCTGCACACGCACGCACGCACGCACGCACGCACAAACGTGTACCTGCACACGCGCGCACGCACGCACGTGTACGTGAACACGCAGGCAGGCACGCACGTGTACGTTCACACGCACGCACGCATGTACGCACGTGTAAGTGCACACGCACGTATGCACGTGTACGTACGCACGCACGCACGCACGTGTACTTGTACACGCACGCAAGGAGGGTGGTAAGAAACAGGCGGGGGTATGCGGGTCCTCCCCCAGAAAATTTTGAATCCCCCATTTTCCTTCTGAAAGTAGGCGGATGACTGTACACGCCATCCCCCCACGTCAATAAGTGGGGGGAGGTACATCCCCCCCCCGCTATCTACGCCCCTGGTGCCGCGCGTGCTACGTTGGCCGGATATAGTACGCGATCGATTGATCAAGTACATCAAAAGCCGCCGCGTCACGCGTGGCCTTGAGCCTCGTTTTATGAAGTAGCCGACCCAGGCTCTGCGACTGTTTCACGTGGTAGGAAACGTAGGCACGATCTGTTTCACTTCTCGCCAACGAAGTTCTGTTTATAATACATATATACATAGCCATAAAAGGTGGTGTCGCGCGCTGCCTTTTTCAGTGACCTTTGAAAACGATAAAAAATTTAATGTTGCGCGATCGTAGGGACTGTAGAGTGTAGACATAAGAAAAGTTAGAGAACGGGATGATCGGGAATCTGGAACGATGATTTTCTTATCAAATCGTCACCTCAGTTCCACTTTGTCCTAACTTACCTAAGTGGCAGTAAGTGACATGGTGGTACGAAATTAATACGAATTTGCGAAACGTCTGTACTTGTACTATATTCATCCGAACTTCGGATGAATATAGTATGGCCGTTTCGTACCACCATGTCACTTAGAACTTAGAACTTGGAAGACAGGAGTTAGGACAAAGTGTCATGTACATTTGTGATCATGTACATGATGTGCTGATTGCTGAACCACGATGCGAAAATAAATATATTGTGTTGTTTTGTTTATTTGTTATACGTTTAAGCTCTTGGTTTAATCTGAGACTGAGTTAGAATCCAAGTTATCCAACCCATAAACGTAACAGGATAGAGGTCGGATTTTACGGTTCGATCCCGGCGATCCGAATCCGAATCCGACAGCATTTTTGAAAATCCAACTCTGAATCCGAATCCGACGACAATTTTGAATCCGAATCCGAATCCGATTCTTTAAAAATTGTAAATCCGATCCAAATCCGAATCCGATCGGATTCGGTTTATCAGGCACTTGGGAGCCGGGGGTGCCGGGGGTGCTGCAGCACCCCTGTTTTTTTTTAGCACACCCCTGTTTTTTTTTAGCAGCACCCCTGTTTTTTTGCAGCACCCCCGGCACCCCCGGCTCCCAAGTGCCTGATCGGAACACGGAAACCCAGAAACGACATAACATACCATATAGCGTTGCCGCGAGCATAAATCACCAATATTTACTTTAGGAAGTAGTTCTATTATATAAGACAGAAATAGGCATGATTCATGAGCGTCTCTCGGTGAATTCTTGCAAAGGTATGAGACAACGTCTGAGTAAGGTCAAGTGCTCAAATCTTCAGCACTCGTGCGTTCGAGAAAGGTGATAGAAGCTATCTACTTGAGAGAAACGTGTACTTTAAATGAGACTCAGATTGTGAGGAAGGGAAGATAGCGAGGAATGTGCTTCTTTGGAATCTGGATGTATCTCTGACTTTGCAATAGTGAAAGGACATCAAAGTAGTAACATGGATTGTTTTCCAGGGTGGTTGAAAGTGAATACTTTGCCGAGTTGCATGCGTTGTAGTTCGCAGAAGGCCTCTAATCCAGCATCTTTGTTTTTGATGTGGTGTATGTGCTGTTCATGTCGCATGGATGTGATGGATCCGGGAGAGAGTAGAATCCACTGTGCAGGGGTTTTCTTAATTATTGGACGAGATTGTTGTTGATCCTGCTCAGTGGGTAGATGAGCCTTGCTAGTTGTGCCAGACGCATCATGTAAGGCTAGGTCAGGGATCTATGAGAAACAGAAGAAAAGTAGAGTCAATACAAGAAATCGTGAACATATGAATGAGTTTGTTTATAGGGCAGAGAATTTATAGGGATGGTCAAGAGCAAGCGATATATTTTCTTGGTCGAGAAAGGTTACATGCTCATGACTGTAGGTTATATCGACATTTGTGACTGTCGAAATCAGACTTACAATGAGGCGTTTGTTGGCGTCGAGAGATAAGCCCTGAATGAGTCCTGTGTGAATAATGCACATCTCGACGAAACTTGCAGCAGCGTGTTGAGCACGCTCGTCGATGATAAGTGGGAGCACTTCAATGACGTCAGTTCCATCTTCATGGCATTTAGCCAGAAAGAAAAGAGTAGCCATAGGTGCGGAAAGACGAAGAATCTGTCCTTTAGCCTTAGTATTGCATGGCTATGGCATGTAAAAAACGGGGAAACATTGTCATATTGTGACATGAATGAGTACATCATGAGAAAAGGTGAAGATTTCGTGTGGTTATGTTGGTGTGAATGAGGCAAGTTTGAGTTGAGTAAAGTTGTGGCACAGTTTCAAGACAAATCACTTAACATTAGTGTTTATAAAGAGGAATTCTTGTGGATTGTGGTGCTGACGAATTGGAAAGGGTGCAATAATCTGAAGACATGTGTTAACATGAATGGTAAAACTTGTTGGTCAAGTGTCAAGTTGTTTTACAATGTTGGTCAAGTTGGAAGATGAACCTATGACGTCAGAATAATGACATGAGAGAGCAGTGAACATACAAAGAGTAAGTGGCAATAAATAGACCCTTGACGAAATAAACAGACCTGTGAGTGCCGAGACGAGTATATTTTGGACAAATGTTTCGAGATAACCCTGGTATTCATTGTATTTCTCCTCGAAGAAGCACGTGTGGTGCAGCAGTTTTGTCGATGATGTACACCATTGGGTGCGTATGTGTGGTTGTCATGGCTGATTGTGTGGTATGCTCTTCAACAATCGTAAAGATGTTTTTGAGGAGTAGACCTGAAACAGCCAAGAAATAAGGATAAATAGGCAAAAACATTACATAAGGTCGTTTGAGTACAATACGTGGTATGAGTACAAAGTGGCGAGGCCGACGAAGACAAGAAATTCCCAACTACACCCGATCTTAGATAGATATGAGAGATCGTTTTATTGATCACCATTCAATTCTGAAATAATGAAAATAAAACCCATTTTGAGTTGACATTCTGTCATTCATAAGATACATAAAGATGCTAAGACATAAAGATATGCACAAATACATAAAGACACATTAAGACATAAAGATATGCATAAAGATACATAAAGACACATTACCGAATGTCAGAAATTAACTTACTACTGTGATCGGATGTAATTTTAACAGTTAACAGTAGAAGTCTTTGGTTAGCATCATTTCACACATTCGCGGTCCACAGGTTGGCAGATCCCTATAATATCATCACATAACAATAGTGGTAATATTCTCTGTTAACAGGTATTTTCCGGCTTTTAGTTCCGTAAACAATACATCAATGCAAGCTAACTTCTTGCCATATTGGATCTACATCTAACAGCGCCCTCTATAACTTCTCAACAAAATTCTGGTTTCACGTGAAACATCCTCCCCCACGATGCGATACTCGCATCTTACACATCTTCAGACTTGAAACATGACTACTCATACCCTTCAACAGGGCAAATCACTACAATTTTAGTTACTGGTCTACTGAACAGTCCATTTACAGTCTTTACTTTAATGTTTCTCACTCGTCCGTCTTGCCCGGGGTAGACTTCAGTAATTCTTCCGAGATTCCATTTTCCACGTATCGCATTTGGATCAGCAACTATCACTACGTCGTCTACTTGCACGTTTCTTCTGTCAACATTCCACTTCCGTCTGGGAACCAACAATGGGAACACATCCCTAATCCAACATTTCCAAAACGCATTAACGATTTGTTGCACAAATTCTAATCTCTCTCTAGGATTTTTGGTCTCACGAAATGGACCCTGTGGCACTCTGCTCGAAGCTCGTCCAAGTAGTACATCATTGGGACACATATAGCTACCATCGTCCGGATCATTTGGTACTCTTCCAATTGGTCGCTCGTTGACTAGGTTAGCAACCTCTTGGAGACATGTATGTAGCTCAAATGGAGTGAGCCTTTGCTCACCGATAGATTTCTTTAGCGCCATTTTGCAACTTTTAACAAGCGCTTCTGCACAGCCATTCTGATGAGGAGCAAGCGGTGTGGTGAATTTCCATGTTACTTGTCGCTCTGCACAGAATGCTTTCAGCTCTACTTCACTCCAGCCCCTCACCATCTCTCTGCCCCAACAAATTGGGTTCCATTGTCACTTTGAATAAGCTTGCGTTTCCCCCTGATGGCGAAGAAACGATGTAGGACTTGCAGAAACTCCATGGTAGAACAGTCAACTGCCACTTCTAGAAGCACTGCTCTGGTGTTCAGGCAGGTGAAGATGACGCCATAATGCTTCGCCGTCTTGTTTCTTCCCACTTTGACGATATATGGGCCGAAATAGTCACATGCTGTGAAATAGAAAGGTGGCGTGAATGGTGCCATTCTCTCTACTGGCAGGTTGGCCATGAGTTGAGCCTCTGTCTGGTGCTTGAATCTTCTGCACGTTACACATCGAAATTTAACAGTCTTTGCTAAATTTGTCACGCCTACAATCCAGTGTTGACTTCTGATTTTGGCAGCAGTGGTTGCAACCTCATAGTGCCCCTCTTCATGCACGTGTTGAGTAATCAAATATGATACACAGTGTTCTTTGGGCAACAACACAGGGTGTCTTCTTTCATAGGAGAGGGTTCCGTTAGAAGCTCTTCCCCCCACGTAGACAATCTTGTCCTTCTCGAAGGTGCTTAGGGATTTAAATTCCCCTCTCTTTATTCGTTCATGAAGTGGTCTCTGCGCTTCAACTATCCAGTGCTTTTCTGCTACTGCCAATTCTTTCGTTGATAGTGGACCATCGTCTACGATGCGTCTGGCTTTCAAATTCAAGATGAATCTGAATACATATGCCGTTACTCGGATCAACTTTCTCCATCGAGAGAATTTCTTGCAATCTATGGCCTCTTCTACTTCTCTAGCTGTCAGCACGATTTTCACGTTCCGCTTTTCTCTGTTAACTTCAATCACGTCTGCTCTAGGGATGGATTCTGGCCACTCTTCTTCTGGTAACAATAAAAAGGCTGGTCCATGCTTCCAATCACCTTCCAGATCTTTGACACCAATCCCTCTGGAAACTTTGTCTGCAACGTTGAATTCTCCTGGGATGTGTCGCCAATCAGAAGGGTCGGTTGAGCCCTGAATCTCAGAAACTCTATTTGCCACGAATGACTTGTACTGTCTCGACTGACCTCGAATCCAGGACAATGCGATGATGCTGTCACACAAGAATACTACTCGGCCCAACTCTACCGACATCTCTTCTCTCAAAGTAGCATAGAGTCTAGATGCGACGACCGCAGCTTGCAGTTCCAGACGAGGGATCGATAAATGCCGTAGTGGTGCTACACGAGACTTTGCAGCCATAAACCTCACACCAACCGATCCATCATCATCCTCATGTACGCAACAGCACAAAATGCATCTTCTGATGCGTCACAAAAGATGACAAGTTCAGCTGGTTTACTTAGTGTTTCAGACATCAGGCACCTCTGGAAGCATACGCCATCGAGGCTCTCCAATTCAGCTAAGAACTTCCTCCATTCATCTTGCTCCTCTACTGGAAGGTCATTATTCCAACCCGTTTCACACTGCCACAGTTTCTGCATCAGAATGTTCTCTTTCATAAGGAAAGTACCCGTGAACCCAATCGGGTCAAACACTTTAGCAAGTTCACTCAGCACCATTCTCTTGGTCAGGAGATCTTTCTCTTTGATCTACACTGGTTTCACCTTGTACTTCATTCTGTCGGATTCTGGATCCCACTCCATATAAACACTCAGGTTCACAACAACATCAGTTATACAGCATAGGTGAAACAACCATTGCAACCCATATCTTGAAATGCAGATTTTCCAGGTAAGTTGGTCTGGACGATCACCAAGAAGCTTGATCCACCATCATCAGGGGACTTGGTCTCGGCATACATCCCACTTCTGACACCATGTTAAGCGGGCTAGAGGACGGCGCTATAGACGGAACAACACCAACACCCAGCTTGAGATTCGAGATATATGCCCTTTATTGCGATCAATGGAAGCGTTGTTACATCTTGGTAATATCCCCCAGCAATGGTACGATCCTGCTACTGTAACGCAGCTACACCTAGCGGGTCACATCAGTAAGTAGCGTCTCACACGATCCAAAAGTTTGCAAGTGTTGTTAACAATCTTTTTTAACAGTTTGAAGTGAACAATGACCTTTCGGTGATTGCAATATGGCGGCGTACACCACCCTGCACGCCGGTCAGAGCATCATGGGTAAAACAGTGTCACAACAATTTCAGCGTAACGACCTATTTCCAGAGGAAGGCGGATCAACAATAAGCTATGATTTATTACTAGTAAATAATAGCTATGAAGTATAATCCGTAATTCTACAGATTTAAGAAAAACATGAAATTCTAGGTACAGGGTGTAACCATGGGAACAACACGTAGCATCTGTAACCCAGCTTCGTTCTACGGAAGCCTATCTCGACAATAATACCGCACGCCTATTACAAGTGTTCACTACAAAATGTATCTACTGTTCACATTATGTATACAACGTACTGAACGTAGTTAACTGTTCTTGTATGTGTAAATCTGTGTTCACTGTTCAATATTTATATCCGTTCTTGCTACGTTCTTGTATTTGTAGTGTTTTTCACTATTCACAGTACTGTCTCAATGTCTACTTTAAGTATTTGTCTTTGTTCTTGTTCAAAAATATCATTTTGTCCACTTTGTCTGGCTTTAACTGTGATCGCTTCTTGCTATCAAGTTCCCTGCCAAACTGAAGACTCTGAAGCTACATTAGATGCAGGGACAGCTAAATACTTTTTTGGCCGCTATCGTCGGATGACTGGAGATGCGTGAGTAAGACCAAGCCTCTATTCTGCTCTTTGGCAAGACTATTATGGGTTTTGTGGTCATTAGTGCAGCGCTGTGCACAAGAGAAGAGAAGTTGTGCAGGATGCCCTGCATCATGTTGGAACGGTTGTCCATGAAGACTGATTTGTGTCCACGATATTGTGGTCTCCTTCCTGGTTCAGGAATTGGTCTTTAGAATGTATGCCGAGGATGTTACGGTCACACGGTCCCTATTCCAGCCAGCAGTCTGCTTATAATGCTCATCCACCATCTGGTGTTTTTGGTTTCCTTTACTGATGCACTCTCCCGGCAGCAGGCCACACACAGCTCTCATCATTGTCTCCACGATATGCACCACTATGCGACTAAGAATGGTGAGAATGGAAATCTCACGCACCCCCCCCCCCAAACTGATTCTTCTTAACCATTCTTGCCGTCAGGCCGCAGACGTGTTTGGTTTTGGTCTGGAATCTGTCACAACTTTTTATGGCGCTTTCACACTCGTCCAAGAAGCGATTCAGATCTATCTCAAATGCTGCTATCATTTCGTCATCTAAGAAGAGCTCAGGATCAACATCAAAGTCGTTCATAAGCTCCTCGGCGGGTCCCATTTGGTCTACAAGGTCGAGCAATCGGGGCAGATTGCAGACGAAAGGCAGGTCCTCTTTCGGTTCAAAGACCTGCCCATCTTTGCCCTTGACTCCTCCCGTAATTAAGTTCAAGGCCTCTATGATCGCTTTAGTGCTCCCTCCTGTTTTCAACTTTCTCTCCTTTCTCACTCTGGCCCTCTTCTCGGCTTTACCCTCCACTCTCTCCTTCTTTTTTCCATCCAATTTTGCCTGATCGCCCACCCCTGTAGATTCCTCGGTTCCTTCTTTGTCAGCGGGACCTTTGTCTAGGTTCAGGGCAGTTGGAAGATCTTCAAAACAGCCCTCAACCGTTTCCTTGGTGCTGGCCTTTGTTGTGGCATAGTCTGACAGGGAAATGCGCACAAGGGAGTTCTCAACCACTTGTCTCGTCTTGTTTATTCTATTCTCTGCTATTCCAGAATCAAGGAAGCTGCCAACACGCTCACTATGTAGGAGGCACACATTCCTGTTGAATTCGTGTGTCAGTATATCATCAATGTTTGGTGACTTTTTTCCTAGGTTCTCTGGCCTTGGGAATTTCATTTTCATTTCTAATCTAATTATTTTGTTTAGGATCTTCAAGTTAGAATGGTTCTGGTCTCCTTCGTTCTTATTGTGTAGTACTGACAAGTACCCCAGGTTGAGCGCCACCTCAACGCTGCCAACAGAACATCCATCAATCCAGGACAACAAACGAAGGTATTGATCTCTTGTGTGGAAATCAGAGGGCACATGAACGTCACTCAGTTCCTGTTTAGCTGACACTTCTGACTCTAGATAGCCAGCCCCCGGTTTAAGTGGAGGTTCTACAGTCATCCTTGTGAACACATCAAACACTTTCTTTATCACCCATGCCTGCAGTCTAGTCCGTATCACTGGTTCCCACTTGTTTGTGATTTTGAGCGGATCAGCGGGAGTTAGCCCTCCGCGCATCATCTCCATGTATGCGTACCTCACCTGGGATAGTGTCGCACTCGTGGCCTCCTTGTCCTCCATGAGAACAAGTAGGCAAGTCATGAAGTGCTCCCAGTGGGTGGTGCTGCAGCGGGAGATCGGTGTCTTGATGTCCACCCCGAACTGATGGAGCCATAGTATGTACAGACTAAATGCTTTCTCTCCAAGTGTAGTAGATGGGAGATCTTGTGGTGGTCAATGGTGTAAAAATCTGTCACTGCCAACCGGAGGGATTTTCTTCAAGTCGGAGGAAGGCAACGGATGACTGATCTCGAGCTCCCTCTGTGCCTACAGCGATTGACCACTGCATTTTGTTGGTGGTGGCTGTGGTTTTTACAAGAAGCCACACTGGGAAGCCTGGGAGCTGCTTCATGATGTATTCGTCACTCTTCGTGCATTGATTGCGAGTGATGTTTAGCTCTTCAATCGGACAGCTTATGAATGCCAAGCCGGAGCCCAGGTTTGTGTTGCGGAAGTTCTTGTATATTCCCATGTACTTCTTCAGCAGTGGATCACTATCTCCTGTTTCCTCTATGAGCTTTAAGACTACTTCCTCATGGCTTCTGCTAGGTGCTTCTGCTAATCTCCTTTTGAAAAGCAGAGTTTGCGTCTCACATCAGGCCCCATGAAAGCAAGCGTCTATGTCTCCAGTGTAGACATCGTGGTCGAAAGGTATCTTCGATTGTTCTTTCATCAAAAGAACCTCAGGATCTTTCTTCCATTTTTCCCCATAACCGCTCTTGAGACAAACGTCTTCCTGATGCTGTCTGGCAACTTATTCTGATGCGGTTCATTTTCAGTCTTCTCTTCTTCTTGAGGCTTTCACTCACTTTCCTGCCCGTTGATGTTGAAGCTTCATCTTTCTTTCTCTTTCTTCCTCTTTCCCTGTTTTGTACTCTTCGTACTTCAGAGAGGGCTTTCCTCCAAATCACGTTTAGACGATTTTTCGTCATCTCTTGTGAAATGAGGGACTTTGTCGAGACTCCTGGGCCATTTGGGTTTCTCTCCTTGAACACCAGAAAGGGTAGCTTGATGACAGATTTCTCTGCCGTCTGGGTGCCCCTTTCTCTGCACTGAGCCCAAAGGTCTCCGCTCTCTCATTAGCCAGTTCCCTTGCTTTCACCGCTCTTTCTTCTGGATCATATGTGGAGTCGTTGAGATGAGACTTGGCTTTGGCCTTGATCCGTATTCTCTGTCAATTGTCTCCCTCCGCCTGCCCCTCTTCACTCCGAACATCAATATCACGTCCTCCCCACAACTTCGGCGTTCCAAACCTTAGCTATGCTGTTGGTTCATGATGAAGACGCGCACCCACTGTGATGTTTTTGGCAGTTTCCCTGCCTGCTTCTGAGAGTGCAGATCTCACGCTTCTCCCTGTCATTGGACAGCTGACAGTGCGTCCTATCATCACACCTCGGCCCTTCTGACCCCCCTACCTCTCCCGCAGTCGCACAGCCCAACACTCTGGCTGGTACCAACCCGCTTTGCTCGCTGGCAGGCGATTGTCTTCCACCCATCGAAGGCCGTTCTCGGCACAGTTCGAAAGGCGCCCTGCAACGACCACGCCACTCAACTCGGCACTACCCACATCCGACCCTCCCCCGCAGCGACAGTCATTCAACTCTCGACCAAAGGCCCCCTTTAGTCCTTCGCTTCCCCGCCCGCCCTCTTTCGTCAACTCCAACAGCCCCCGCGCACCCACACACTCACGATCGCTACGCGCACACGGCCTTGATTTGTGTGGGCTTGGCAGACTGGTGGTGACAGTCCAGAGGGTTTTCAATTCAATCGCCATGACTTTCTCCTCCCTCATTATGATGAAATCAGGTGTCAGGTGGTCGGAGCCTGTGGGCCCTGGAATGATCGAGAATCTTTTCGTCAGATGGTCTGCCGGGAAAAAGAAATCTCTGCAAGCATGTCATGCATTAACCCCCAATCTCTTTTGCTGTTGTGTTGAAGCTCATTTCATCTCCTGTCAGTAGGCCATTCTTCTCACTGGTTAGCATCTCTGGATATTTCACTCTCACAGTGTGCCCTGTGGTCGGACAGGGCACCACTTCACACGCTACAGGAAAAACTCGTTTCTGGCAGCCTTGTTCTTACAAAGTCATCTGGCAATTCCATCTGAAGGGAGCGTAGCCAGGTCCGGGTGAGGGGCGGAAAAGCGAACGAGCGCTTTCGTGCCGTGATGAGGTCCTCCATTCTCGTGTTTTAATTCTCAGCTCTTCTCTCCGAATCTGAGTACGTACATGTCTATTTCAATGTTGGCTGTATTTCTATTGAAGTGTTTAATATTGGGTACTTGTGTGCAATGTCGTAAAAACGTCTGTGTAGGAACTATTGATAACAAATATACAGTTGTATAAACCTTTTCAAAAGAACAAACAATCATTGACAAAATAAAATTATACATGAAAAATATGAACAAAAACAGAAAAGCACAAAGGTGCAATTTGGCATAATATTTGGGCTCAACAACAAAATAATAATTAAACAACATTGATAACAAATATACAGTTGTATAAACCTTTTCAAAAGAACAAACGATCATTGACAAAATAAAATTATACATGAAAAGTATTAACAAAAAGAGAAAAGCACAAAGGTGCAATTTGGCAATTTGGCATAACAACAAAATAATTAAACAACATTGATTTAATGATTACAATGACATAATTACAGTACCTTATCAGGGAAGGTAATGAAAAATCCGCACGCTTCTCGATTTCACTTCTTAACTAACACAAATCAAGAACCCATTTTTGTTACCTAAACCTTTAGAAGAAGGCATGGGGAAACAAACTGCATCATGATTATTCATCAGCAAGAGATAGCACCTATCTTTCATAATCAGCTTTACTATCGGGAGTAAGTTCCCATACATTTTCCGTGAGAATTTTATAATCACAGACAGCTAGTTTTTCAAGGACTAATGCATAATGTATCAATGGAGGAGTGACAAGTACTATGCGGTCCATGTTGACATTATTTTTGAAATTATCAAGCCCATCTAATTGATCCTTCGAGAATAATGCAAATTCACCCCATCCAGTTTTCCTCCTCTCACAGCATAGTTTATTTTGCTCAATGTAAAGTATAACATGGGGAACCTCGCAGAAAACTGGTATTAGGTTTCTGTCATAAGGTTGCAGACCCTCTCCAAGTGAAGGGTCATGGCGATCAGCATCTTTTTCTACTTTCTTTTCAAATAAATAATCAAAAACATCTGCCATATCGTATGCCACATAGCTGAATGACTCAGTATTTGATGCATCAGCCACTCGAGCTTCTGATGCAGATTCTGGAGTGATTGATGCATCAGCCACTTGAGCTTTTGATAGAGTTTCTGGAACTTCTGTCACAAAATAGATTCTTTCATGATCCAGAAAGTTCTCGTTTGATAGCTTGGTATCATCGAATGTTGACAAGTAACCACATGTAACACCAAATCTCACTTGCATCTTCTGCAGAAGCTCCTCATACTTTATATCTGCTGGTACTTCCAATACATCCGTTCCACCACCTTTATTTCTTCTCACCTGAGTGGCTACACCATTTACAATGTTCTTACGTCCTATGGAAATTTTTGTAGTTGATTTCTTCATCTTTTTTCCTATCTTCTTCCCCTGAGTAGAATTATTTCCTTCTGTAAATAATGTAAATTCATTATTAGAGTCTATGTAAATGTATATGTAGGCCTTGTGCCATGGCATACATTCACCTAAATACATAGAGTACATGTATTAATATGGGAGATATGTAAGTGAAGTGATGGAAAACCACTGCCCATGTCATCTTGACATTGACATTGTCATGGAAGTAAGGCAGAACTGTGGTATGCATCTAGCAGTCACCTGTGTAGCTGTAGATTTCACTCAACTTAATATTAGAGCTCCTGCTGTAGATATAACTTAATACAAGTGCCGCGGAGCGACAGCGCTCATCTCACGTCTACTGCAGTGACTTAGTGGTGGAGTGGTGGGATTCTAGTAAACCCTGTTAG
>NW_014577177.1:460584-472766 GCF_000485595.1 Priapulus caudatus | reverse complement strand
TATATATATGTGATCATATGCAGTCGCTGATGATATGTGTATATATATGTATATATATAAATACAGTTTTGTGGCTTTTTGTTTAACAAACAAAAAACAAGTAAAAATTTTAATGTCTTCTTATATGTGACTTATATGTCACTTACATGTCACATATATATGACCTACAATGCACATACATATGACGTACATATTACCTACATGTCACTTACATGTGGCGTATAAGAAAGGTTTCATAATCTTATATTTCACCTATAAGTGCCACTATATTGATCAAACAAGGGTCACACAGGAAAGAATGTAAACACGTGTTAACAGATCGCATTGAGAAATGTTTTTAAGTCAGTTTTAAACAGACACTGCGCATGCGTTATATGACTGAGATTCTAAATATAAATTAGGCCCTATGCTTTCCTCAGAAACTCGGAAACTCAAAATGTCGGATGTCGTTTCAGGGCTTCCATATAATAGTGTCCCCGGGCCATTGCAATCTACACATTATTCTGAGCTCAACCATACCACATGCACTTCATTCCCATGACCGTGTTATTCGTGATGCTGCTAACAACCTTAAAAGCTTAGAGAATTAATATATAGATTATTATAACACAACTCAAGTGGACAGTAAACAGCAGTAAAAAGCAGGTAGACATTGAGCCTCTTCTTTAGAAATACCAATGCATTTACAGTGAAGCCATTGTTCACACTTGTCGCAGCGTATCCAGTTGTCCGATTTGTTGTGACCATTGCATCGTGAGTACGTCTTTTTCTTCGGTTGTAGCTATAATTTTACAGTGACCTATAACTTATTCAAAAATTCTTTTTCTGAGCTGCATCACATCTCTGCCTGCCGTCAGTGATCTGTTTTTAGAAATTGCGCAGCATAATGGCACACAAATGCTCCGCAACTAGAAGAGTCCTCCTAGGGTCTGTGTGGTGGGCATGTCAGTGTCCATTCCACCACATCTATCTTTGTTTTCTCTTAGGAAAGCTATCATCATGGAGAATGCCTGATTTGCTCGGGGAGAAGAGCAGGCATTTGTGCTCGCCAGTGGATCCAAGTATAATATCAGTCGCTCCTGCATGGATATGGCCACCGGCAGGGCCGGACTAAGCGTGTGGGGGGCCCGGGGCTCGCAATTGTGTGGGGGCCCTAGAGTCTGTATTTTTTCCGCACTTTCATGCTTGCAAATTCAGAGAGTATTTCATCGTGTTTCAATGAATTTAAAATGTCACTTTCGATAGCGAGAATACTGAGGTTTACCAGTCTCTGTTGGCTCATCGTGGTTCTCATGTGATTTTTAATCAACTTGAGTTTTGAAAATGACCTTTCACCGCTACAATTCGAGACCATCAATAATCAGCTGAATAGCGAAATTCAGTCAGCGAAAGAGCATGGGAAACGCATCACTTCAACGTTACATATTTTAGGATACACTAAATGTGGGGGGCCCGGTGCACGTGCCCCTGTTTCCCCGCCCTTAATCCGCTAGTGGCCACCGGCACCCAGTGGTCACCAGTAGGATTCCATAGGGGCCAGAATCACTGAAGCGGCACTGGTGCCAACTCTACGGTCTGCCCAGAGCATTCCAGTTGGCTGACCCTTCGCTCCCGGACACGGGCGAGTTCTGCTCGCTCTACAACTATGCGGCAACTCCAGCCAGCTCTATACGCTGCACGCGTTCTTTGAGCCGGACTTTGAGCACAAGTCGAAGATGCACAAGCGGCGCGTCAACGCCGTACGTCACTACCTGCTCATCTGCCGGCAGCTGACGTACGAGATCGCCGAGACGTACGGCGAGATGCTCGACATCAAGATGGCGATCGTCGAGGAGCAGCAGACGACGCCGTCGCCGCATGCTGTCAGGAAGATCAACCTGCTGTGCGCCGAGTGCATTCGCAATTTCGAGTTGTTCCTCGACTCGTTTAAGACAGCGAATAAGTTTCACAGCGATAATGTTCGTCCGGTGCTGATAGCTTACTTCTACATGGGCTGCATGCATTTGAAAGTCATTGATTCCAATGTTCGCAAAAGGATCGAGTGCATTCAGAAGAGCATTGACTGCTATCAGTTATTAGTTAGTTATTGTGAAAATTACCCAGACGTGGAGCCCGAGCCACGAGCACAAGATGAGGTGAGTGTATGTCACGGTCCAAATGCATGCTTACTAGGAAAAACCCCAACGCTAAGTTTGTCTGACTTTGCTGATTCCCTAGAAGTTTATAATTACTCAACCTTCACCTTTGTTTTTGCCATGCAATCAACTAACCGACCCTATTAGAGAGGTGTGTTTTTAGCTCACCTTGACATCGTCAAGCTGAGCTATTGCCATGGGTCGTCGTCCGTCGTACGTACGTCCGTAGAAGAGAGAGAGAGGGAGATAGAGAGAGACAGAGTGCGAAGAGCGAGCGGGCGCGACAGAGAGCGAAATAGAGAGAGGGAGAGATATAGATGAGATAGACAGAGAGAGTGAGAGAGAGATAGAGAAGAGAAGAGAGATGAGAGAGAGAGAGAGAGAGCAGAGAGAGAGAGAGAGAGAGAGAGAGAGAGAAAGAGAGATTAATGAGAGAAAGAGAGAGAGAAGAGAGAGAGTGCGAGAAAGAGAGATAGAGATTAGATAGAGTAGCTAGATAGAGAGATTAAGAAGAGTGATAGATCAGAAAAGAAAGAGAAGAGTATCACGAGAGAGCGAGTGACAGAGAGAGAGCGCGAGGCGGCGAGTGCCAGAGGGGGGTGGGAGGGCTCCAGAGAAAATAGCTAGACATGCAGAGAGAGAGAGAAACATGGTGAGGTAGAGAGACAAGGAAGGTGTGAAAGAGTGAGAGAGAGCGCGCGCTAGGAAGAGAGTGAGAGCGAGCTATTAAGAGCGAGCAACAGAGAGAGAGAGAGAGAGAGAGAGATGAGAGAGGAGAGGAGAGAGAGAGAGAGAGAGAGAGAGAGAGAGAGAGAGGAGACGAGAGAGAGAGAGAGAGAGAGAGAGGAGAGCAGGAAAGAGAGAAAGAGACAGCAAGGTAAAGAGAGAGAGAACGAGAGAGGCAGAGAGTGGGAAGAGAGGAAGGAGAGCCAGAGCAGAGAGAGTAAAGAGAGAAAGCCAGAGAGAGAGAGAGAGGAGAGAGAGAGGAGAGAGAGAAAAGAGAGACATGCAGAGAGCGAGAGAGAGGCAGATAAGGAGACATAGAGGGTGGGAGAGAGTGAGGAGAAGGACGAGACAGGGCGAGAGAGAAATGAGAGCGCGCGCGAGAGAGAGGCGCGCGACAGAGAGGGGGAAAGTGAGAGCGAACGACGAGCGAAACGTCAGAGAGGGGGAGATAGATAGAGAGAGAGAGTTGCGGAGAGCACGGCGACAGAGAGAGAGAAAGAGAGAGAGGGGGGGCGGGAGAAGAGGCGAGATGAGAGAGAGAGAGAGAGAGGAGAGAGAGAGAGAGAGAAAGAGAGAGAGAGAGGGAGATAGAGAGAGAACAGAGTGCGAGAGCGAGGCGGGCGACAGAGAAGGCGAAAGAGAGGAGAGGGAGAGATATAGATAGATAGACAGAGAGAAGGAAGAGAGAGAGAGAGAGAGAGAAAGAGTGCGAGAAAGAGAGAGAGAGAGAGAGAGATAGAGGAAAGAGAGAGAGAGAGAGAGAGAGAGAGTGGCGAGTGCGAGATGAGAGATAGATAGATAGAGAGATAGATAGATAGAGAGATAGAGAGTGATAGACCAGTAAAGAAAGAGAGAGATCACGAGAGAGGCGAGATGACAGAGAGAGAGCGCGAGGGCGAGCAGAGTGCCAGAAGGGAGGGGGAGGCTCAGAGAAATAGGCTAGACATCGCAGAGAGAGAGAGAGAGAACATGTGTGAGGTAGAGAGACTAAGGAAGGTTGGAAAGAGTGGAGAGATCGCCGCTGTGGGAGAGAATGAGACGAGCTATTAGGAGCGAAGCAAGAAGAGAGAGAGAGAGAGAGATGAGAGAGAGAGAGAGCAGAGAGAGAGAGAGAGGAGAGAAGAGAGAGAGAGCAGGAGAGAGAAAGAGACCAGGAAAGAGAGAGAGAACGGAGAGAGCGCGGAAGCGAGAGAAGGGAGAGCCAGAGCAAGAGAGAAAGAAAGGAGAGAGGGGGGGGGGGGAAGGAGAAAGCAGAGAGATAGGCAGAGTAAAAGATGAGAGAGACGCGCGCAGAGTCAGGGAGACGAAGAGAGAGGAGGGAGGGAGAAATAAAGATCAGAGAAAAAAATACACAAGCGTGAGACAGAGAGATGAGAGGGATGGGAGTGAAACTAAAAAAGAGGGAGGGATAAAAAAAGAAGAAGAGAGAGACAGAGTGCGAGCGCGAGAGAGAGACGAGTGAGAGAGAGAGAGAGAGAGAGAGAGAGAGAGATGGCAGAGAGGGAGAAGAGCGCACGAGAAGAGAACGGACGCGAATCAAAGTTTGGTTAAAAACTATTCTATTGAAGCTGTAGTCATTGTTGTATCAGACATAAACGTAGCATATCTTAACTCTCCTAAGCCTGCCAGTATGTTCAATCATATATAAAGCGCGCGATATATGAAATGAATAACTTGGACTTTCGTCACGCGTGACAGGCCTCTCTCCCGAAAGATATATCACGGTCAAGTATACACGTGCCAATGCAGTACGCTCGCCCATGTTCTCTCTGTGTTTTTGTCCGTCTGACAATTTCGAAGCAGCATAATTCAGCTGTCGCGTTAGCTGTTATAATTCATACTTAATTCAAGTCGTCACTCGTTTAATTACACAATGAATGGAATAATCAGGATAACACACACATACCCGACTGTTAAATTGTATATTTTTCATGCGATATAGTTGCATAAAGATGCGTGGGTATAGTATTAAATATTTATCGATAGGGTATAATTAACGGTAAAGTCAGGCAGTCTCTCTTGATTCATTCTCCGCTTTCCGCTCACAATAATAATAATAATAAAAATAATATAAACACAATGAATTAATATATACCAGGAGATATACGCATCAAAGTTATTTTCAGGATTCGTACAAGGCCGTGTGACATTCTATTATATTATATTCTAGTTATATTATTATATTTTAGTTGTCGTCGGATCGGATGAGAAAGGAGACCTTAGTGATCCTTTGCAAAAGTCAGAGAGAGAGCGAGAAGAAAGAGAGAGAGAGAAAGAGCAGAGAGAAGAGAGAGAGAGAGAGAGAGAAGAGAAGAGAGAGAGATGAGAGAGAGAGAGCGCTAGACAGAGTGAGAGAGATAGGGGAGGGGGACAGGTGAGAGAGGAGAAGAGAGGAGGGAGGTAGAGAGAGAGGGATAGATGATATATATAATATATATATATATATATATATACTATAGAGAGTATGAGAGATATGAGAGATGAGAAATTGACAGAGAGAGAGAAGAGAGAGCGATGAGAGAAAGAGAGAGAGCGAGAGAGCGAGGGGTAATAGAAGAGAGATGAGAAAGAGATGAGGGGGAAGGATGTAGAGAGTAAGAAAATGAGAGAGAGTTAGAGTAGTAGAAGAGATATAGTAGAGACAAAGAGAGAGAGTGAGAGAGATGATGAGGAGAGTAGTAGAGAAGGAGAGTAAGATCATTTTTGAGGGGAGGAGAGAGAAGATGAGTGAGTAGAGAGAGAAATTGGAGAAAGAATGAGAGATAATATATTGGAGATTTGGGGATGGTTGTTTTATTTTATAATTAATACAATTTTTAGTAATTACCTGTTTTGGGTTTTATCATGTAGTTCAACAAGACCGGTCTGCTCTCTTTAATATGATTGATGTGATTTCAATAAATTGTTATTAATCTGAAATTATCTAATTTTGCCTTAAAAATTTATTTCATTTATAGGTTTCTGAAGGCAGTGAGTTGTGAATGAGATTCAGATTGTTTAGTGTATTTCGGGACGTAGAAAGCTGAGAGTACGGGTTGATATGAAGGAGAGTCTATTGGCTCTCTCATCTTTCAAGCAAAAGCAATTGGCCTTATATGTTGATCGCAGCAAAGTTCAATCAGCGAACCGGCGGTCGCAAAAATCACTGTTGAGTAATGATCACACAACATCATCCATGAACTCGCACAATACTGTAGATCAATATTATGATGTTTCTGGATTACATTTGACAAAGTCACGTACAGAGTTGTGTGTCTGGTATACTGTTAATGTGTACTTATGTACGTGTTATGTATAATAAAACTTAGCATAAACGCTTTGGAGCGGCTTGCATGTGACTATGTACGCGTAAACAATATAAACAGTAGAATGAACACAGAACTATTAGTTTTGTTTCAGCGTAGAGACCAAATGTTCAAGTATCTAGGGCGTCTGTCTCGAATAAAATCGTCCATCAGACCTAAATCAACAACACAGTTAGAAAGGATCGAAAAGCACAGTTAAATTATTGTTGTAAACTTTAATTATATGTGTTTATTATAAAAGTCTTTATTGCATAATTAAAATAAAAGCAGCACGGTAAATGAATGATCAGTCTTCTCGCGTGGAGAAAAAATCTAGAATATAAAATAATAAAACCACACGTCGGGTCGAATACACATTGTTCGTATAGATAAACGTGAATGAACAATAAATAGCGTTGTTTGAGTTTGCTCCACGTGTTTCATTTAGGCGGGCCGGTCAAAATCCCGCGATCCAGACCTATTAAGGATCTGTGGATATTCTTCATAGATAATTTCTAACGAATACGCGAAGTGGTATCTGGATCTGTGGCGCAGCGTTAATGCAGCAGTCTGACCTGGGCGCAGGTTTTGCGAGTGGGTCGTAGGAGCGAAGTTCGAGGAAGTGAGGAGGAGTCGAGCGATTGAGGGAGGAGGAGCCGTCGCTGCCGAGGAGGGCTTAAGGTTAGTGAGCGGTGCGAGAGGGAAGAGCGTGAGCTATTGAGCTAATGATGAGAGATGCTGGCGAGATGCCGGCAGCTTAACGCAGCTTCCCTGCAATCATCCTTGTCTTCTCAGCACAAACACAACTAGTAATATAGTTACACCATATCAGGCGCGCGTAGCGCAGCTTTGTATGGGGGGGGGGTTCGTATTTCATGTGGGCAAATTTGCTCGCAGGGGTGTGGTACAGGATTTGTACCAGGGGGGGGTCTACTCAGTAACCAGAAGTGGCGAGCACGCGAAGGGGGGGTCTAGGGGGCCCTCCAGCCAGAAAATTTTTAAAAATTAATTACACGCACCCTCAGAATGGCGTTTTCTGCGCGAGCAAGTGGGTATCCGGACTCCCATGGACCGCCCGCCCCCCTCGTACACGCCCCTGCTCGGGTGCGCGAAGCGACCCATGGCAAGGGAGCCCAAGCGACCGAGGCGGGGGGAGGGTGGTGGGAGGGGTGTGTTCATGTCACGCTCGACGCACGATGGAGATTTGCAATTATTACCCTAAAATGGAGGGTGCGACCTGAGGTGAAAATTCTTTTGCTAAATTTCGAAAAAAAAATTTCCTTGGGCCGGGGGGGTTCGTTCGAACCCCCGAACCCCTCTCCTCTGGCTTTACGGGCCTGAGCATAATAGGTTTTATGCTGGTCAGTAGCTGCATTCCGTACGGTTGTCAACTCATCACTAAATCCAAATTGAGCTTGAAATTCACGAATCTGAAAACAAAGATACCTCCATTCGTTTTAACGAAGTTGGTGCTGGGTATTTCTCACAGTAGCCTAAATAGTTTTATCGAAAAATGCTATATCTTTTATCAGTAATTTTAACCTATAAACATTACGTTTGCAGGTGTTAGGCGGTATGCTGCATACCACTCAAGAGTAGTATAATAATCACATTTTATTATGTTTTAATTCTACTCTGATACCACTGTCATACCATTGAGGCCCAAGATTACAAACAGTGTAATTTTATATTATCAAAGATCTGCAGAATTCCTTGGTTTGACACTTCTTCACTCCCTCTCAAAAATGCTCACCAAGAATTAGATTGTCACATAAGGCAGTATTCGACTTGAGATACCTGCTGCTAAACTGTAATCAATGCAAGCTCCTCAGCAAAGGTGACATCTGACAGGTGTGAGTTCAATGTTGTACGTGCGTGCATCCACGTTGTTGTGATATACAGCCGTACTGGTAGAGTAATTACCCCTTTGCGTTACGCAGTTCGGCCCAATAATTTGTATCGGTGCATGAACCGATACGATACAGAAATTCGTTGCTTACAATCATTTCTCGCTCACCCAACAATAACATTGAGGCTGGTTATATAGACAGCTTCCCAGACTTTAGAGGGCGCCAGCTGTTCCTGATGTTTGGAATTTCGTGTTTCTGCAACCGTGTTCTTTTCTTCATTAAAAATTATTTTTAAAAATAATTACGTTAATTTAATTCCTAAAAAAACAACGCATTGTAATGCGAATTTCCTTTAGCAGTGATCGCATTGTAATAATAATGGCAGAATGCAATTCGCTACTGTTAGGTATTTTTCCGAGTTACATCATAAATTAACGTCATACGATCTTGACCAGGTTGAACTGCAACTGGACAGTTTTCAGTGTCCTTGCGCCCCCCCCGTGTTCTCAAGATACTGATCGGTTCGATCGCGTTTGTTGGCGTTACATCATGACTGTATCAATGTATACTTGCGATTTATATTACTGTGTCGGTATTAGGGGATCTTGCTGAATTATGTCCTGCTTCGCTTTGGCCGATTAAATTTGTTCTTAGTGAATCTAATTCTAATTTGATCATCAAAAGTCAAATGAGAACATGGTAACGGTTATGTTATTACACATTACGTATGGAATTTTGCGTTACTGAACATTTATCTTGAAAGCGTATTTCTTCGTAACGTTTCTGTGTATAATTGTATATTATAAATATGGGTTCTAAGGAACAAATACCCCCTGCGCCATCACGAGAGTCACCCCGGACGAATTACTCACTTGTGTTTATTATTCATTGTTGAAACAGTGATACAGGGAGGAGGTCGAGGAGGAAGGGAAGGTGGAGGAGTAAGACGGGGAGAGGTGGGAGAAGGTGGTGAGGGAGGAGGAGGACGGAAGAGGAGGAGGCAGGGATGTTGAGGAGGAGAGGAGGTGGAGGAGGAGGTTGAATGGCATAGGGGTAAAATGTCGGCGGGGGTAATGTCCGGAGTGATTGTCCCGAGGTATTGTCCTGATACCATAAATATGTAACACCGTTTGGCGTGAGTGTGGCAGTGCGCGTTGCGGAATTTGGCGATGTGAAAAAGAGCAAGACTTGACAATAGTATAGTTACTATCTTATCATGTCAAAAAATATTAATAATAGGACTGACTTCTGTTTATAAATGAAAGGTGGTAAAGGAACGTGATGACTGGACTGTACAGAAATAGTTTAGTTATATTCAAGGTCGATGCTGAAAAGATGATAGCTAGATAGGATAGAGAAGAGAAGAAGAGAGAGGGAGAGAGAGAGAGAGAGAGAGAGAGAGAGAGAGAGAGAGAGCAGAGAGAGGAGAGATGAAGAGAGAGAGAGAGACAAGAGACAGAGAGAGAGAGAAGAGAGAGAGAGAGAAGAGAGAGAAGAGAGAGAGAGAGAGAGGAGAGCAGACAGAGAGAGAGAGAGAGAGAAGAGAAGAGAGAGAAAGAGAGAGACAGAGAAGAGACAGAGAAGAGAGACAGGAGATGAGAGAGACCGAGAGAGAGAGGAGAGAGAGAGCAGAAAGAGACAGCAGACTAGAGTACAGGCAGATAAACCAGAGAGAAGCAGACGAGACAGAGAAGAAGAGAGACCAGAGAGACAGGAGGAGACAGAGGACAGAGAGACAGAGAACAGAGGAGACGAGAGAGAGAGAGAGAGGAGAGACGGGAGGAGAGAGAAAAAGAGAGACGGAGAGAGAGACAGAGACAGGAGACAGAGACAGAAGAGACAGAGAGACAGAGAGACGAGAGAAAGAGAGACAGAGAGACAGAGAGACAGAAGAGAACACGAGAGACAGAGAGAGAGAGAGAGAGAGAGAGAGAGAAAGAAGGAGAAGAGAGATGGAGAGAAGAGAGAGAGAGAGAGAGATGGAGGAGCGAGAGAAGAGGAGAGAGAGGAGGGAGAAGAGAGAGAGACGAGAGAGAAGAGGAGAGAGGGAGACGCGAGAGAGAGAGAAGAGAGATGAGAAGAGAGGAGACGAGAGAGAGAGAGAGAGAGAGAGAGAGAGAGAGAGATGAGAGAAGGAGAGAGAGAGAGAGGAGAGAGAGAGAGAGAAGAGAGAGAAGAGAAGAAGAGGAGAGGAGAGAGGAGAGAGAGAGAGCAAGAAGGAGAGAGAGAGAGAGAGAGAGAGAACTAACAGACTGTGGGTATTCATACGTAGTTATGTTGAAGTAGAGTACAGGGGACAACGAACATATGTAACTGAACGTACTGGAAATTTCAAGTGTTTCTGGTGATAGCTGGCGTAGCGTTAGAGCGAAAATTCATTTCATCGCATCTTCACTCAGATATCTCTGATAACCTTAACTAACAATGCCCTAAAGACAATTCCATGCACGAGAAAACACGATGAACATGTGGCTATAAATAGTTATTATGCCACATTGATAATAATTTTAACCAGGAAACCTTTCACAGCCCAAAAAATTAAGATTATGGCTGTCACGAATATCAGAGGTTTCATGAAATTAAATTTGCGGCCTCTGATCTCACAGATACATAATAATAATATTACAGCAAAATTACCAATTGTTATAAATAACATAGGACATGCTCTGCCGCACGCATGTAATGAATAGATAACATCGTTACATAGAAGGAAAACACTTGAGACAACCATATACGCGTATAAGTAGCTAACTGTTAATTCTCCCAGAACAGATACAAGGATGCAGACAGGCACAAGGACATTTTGTTCCCACGGTCGTGTGTGCAGAGGATATTGCTGAATATTTCCAATAATAGTTCACCATCAATCATTGATCATCATTTGTCATCGGTCACGCATCATCATTATTACGGTGCTATCATCATCATCATCTCCACGTTTGCTGCACTACCGCTCGTTAAGCGGGGTAACTGTGCATGGTCTATGTGTTCAGGAGACAACCTTCAACGCGGCCAGAGACTTCACCTATTACATCTAGTATTCTTCTCGTTTGACTGTCAAGTGGCGATGGGGCCCCGCCGGCCGGTTCGCGTTTCGTTCGTCAGTTGCGCGGCCAGAGAGAAAAAAAAAAAACAGTTGTGGAGGAAGAAAAAATGAATGTAGAGGGTTCGAGCTTTTTAAAGCCTGTGGTGTGTTAGGCTCAAACGACTTCTTTTTCACCTGCAATGCATAAGGATTATAAGAATTTGCACTACGTGTGCCGTGGAACGCACTCTCACACACGGCGGCGGCACACTCGCAAGCCGAACGGGCATGCACGAACTCACGAACACTGGATCGGCTCATTTACTGTATACATCAACATCTCAAAACGAAATCGCGTCGTTGTTTGAAGGCATATATACTAGAAGAGCTGGCTAGCTTGGATTTAGCTCGTTGATGCTACATAGAATGAAAGTGTCAATAACACTGTAGCTCACCCACAAAAAAGGGACACAAATGCCACGTGAGTTAAGAAGAAAGTCAGTTTTATTGAGCAACCATCGCCGCACATTAATAAGAAACGGATTTGCCAACTGTATATCGCAATAATAATTTATAACACACCAACCGCAATGAATCACAATTTGTGACCGATAGATGGCGCCCCTATACCCGCTTTGGTAGCGATGGCGTTTTGAAATAAATAGGTTATGCGGCGCTTCGACATGTTTGATAAACTTTAATAGCCTAATATAGACGTTTATCGCGCAGCGGTGGGAGAGCGATAAATACAATTTTGCATAAAGATATTGTCAAATGAAATCTTGAAACGAACACAGAACAAGTGTGACACCACACTGTTTGTGTCTATATAATTGATATATAATTGGCCAAACCCTACCTAATTTGTATATTTTTTTTTAAATACAAACCTCCTAGCCCTTATCATTTCACGAATCCAAAAAGAGCAAAATAACGTTGAAGCTGAACTGACTCATGGCAATTCCCCATTTTTGCCAAAAAAAATAATATTGTCGTGGCCTGAAAGTACGTCGACTACGTTGCTTCCAAAAAATAGGACGTTAATATTGGGAGCATAGCAGTAACAACATATAGCCCAATTTCAAACAGTGTGGGTCAAACGGTTCCTGGAGTATCGGTGACCCTACGAAAATGTTGACCGACGAACGGACGGACAGGACGT
>NW_014577177.1:458049-460574 GCF_000485595.1 Priapulus caudatus | reverse complement strand
CTCGTTGATGCTAACATAGAATGAAAGTGTCAATAACACTGTAGCTCACCACAAAAAAGGACACAAATGAGTGAGTAAGAAGAAGTCAGTTTTAATTGAGCAACCATCGCCGCACATTATAGAAACGGATTGCCAACTTATATGCGCAATAAATAATTTATACACACAACCAAAATGAATCACAATTCTGTGACTCGATAGATGGCGCCCTATACCCGCTTTGTAGCGATGGCGGTTTGAAATAAAATAGGTTATGCGGCGTTCCGACATGTTTGTAAAACTTTAATGAACTAATATAGACGTTTTATGCCGCAGGGTGGGAGAGGATAAATACAATTTTGCATTAAAGAATTGTCAAATGAAATCTGCGATGGTTGCTCAATTAAAACTGACTTCTTCTTACTCACTCATTTGTGTCCTTTTTTGTGGTGAGCTACAGTGTTATTGACACTTTCATTCTATGTTAGCATCAACGAGGCTAAATCCAAAGCTAGCCAGCTCATTCTGTAATATATGCCTCAAACACGAGCGTTATCGTTTGAGATGTATGATGTATACAGTAAATGACGATCCAGTGTTCGTGAGTGTGCATGCGTTCCTTCGCGTGTGCCCGCGTGTGTGAGAGTGCGTTCCACGGCACACGTAGTGCAAATTCTTATCTTATGCATTGCAGGTGAAAAAGAAGTGGTTTGAGCTTAAACTTGTAGCCAAGAAAAAAACTGACGAACGAACAAAAGCTGGGCAGACGGCCGGCGGGCCACCACCATCGCCACTTGACAGTCAAACAGAAAGAATACTAGATGTAATAGGTGAGCTTGGCGTTGAAGGTGTTCCTGACTACATAGACACTGCACAGTTACCGCTTAACGAAGCGGTAGTCAGCAAACGTGGAGATGATGATGACGATAACACCGATAATAATGATGATGGTGACGATGACAATGATGATAATGATGATGGTGACTATTATGGAAATATGTCAGCAATATCCTCCGTACACACGACCGTGGGAACAAAATGGTGTCTGCCTCCTTGTATCTGTTCTGGAGAATTAACAGTAGTACTATACGCTATATGTTTCTCAAGTGTTTTCCTTCTATGTAATGTTATCTATATATTACATGGGGCAGAGCATGTCCCTATGTTTTATAAAAATGGTATTTGCTGTAATTAATTATTATGTATGTGAGATCAGAGGCCGAATTTAATTTCATGAAAACCTCTGAATACGTGACAGCCATAATCTAATTTTCCGTGAAAGGTTCCTGGTTAAATTATTATCAATGTGCATAATAACTATTTATAGCCACATGTTCATGTGTTTTCTCGTGTCAGGAATTGTCTTTAGCAATGTTAGTAAGTATAACAGAGATATAGTGAGTGAAGATGCGAGAAAAAATGTTTTCGCTCTACCCATTAAATATGGTTAGCTACTGGCTACTCACTGGTCTATCTATAACTCAAGAGGATTCTACACATGCAACATAAACCCCTGTAATATTTACCTAAATTTTTTGTTTTCTGTAGCCGCATTTCTCTAATTTTCTGGAGACGTGCTTGGATTGTACCAGGAGCAGGATCATCTGTCTCACCTATAAATTAAAATGCAGAAACATTTCATTCTAGTGTTGTAGGGAAAGCCATTCTTAAAACCAGTTAATTTCATGTGTATAAATGTAGTGATATCACATTGCCAAGGATATTTTGTTTTAGTGTTTAATATCAACAGCTAATAAAAATCACTAAATACATGTGTGTAGACCAATTCTGAACACTGTGCATGCTGACGGGTAAAAATTACCCGGAGCAGAAGAGGACGAGTCCGAGGCAGGCATACTAGCAGTAGCAGGCTGCTTCCCAGGCAGAATGAATGATTCTCCTATCTTCATCGCATTAATTTTGGTCATTTTTTCCAAGGCACATGGTAGGCCCCTACGTCGTCGTCCTCTATTACCGACCCGTCTTCAGAAAGTCTGAACTGCCCTGGCGTAAATTTCAGTTTATCCTCACCTGGAACAAAATCAAGTGTATTATTTATGAAACATTTAAAATTGGTTCTATAATATTGAGCGTTGTTTTCATTTCCCGGAATCCATAAAACCTGGAATCTTGTTCAAAAATGCTGAATCACGGGCACCTTAGTGTTAATTGACTGCTCCCTCGTCGTAAACAAGATCGCAAGGCGAAACGACGATCTTATTACACCTCCCTGATAATATACTGATTACTCCTCTACTTCAACAATTGTATGTATTTTTTTCGATAGGTTCATGTTAGATCGTATATAGTACAAGAGATGGAGGTCCCCTTACTAAATGTACTTATCTGTCACTTATATGTGACGTATATGTCGCCATGTCAAATGTATGTCAAGTACAATGACCTATATTTTACTTATACTTCGAAAGAGACTTATATGTGTCCTATACGTGACTTGTACTTCAAATTGCAAGTGGTTTATAAGCCACGTATAGGTAGGGAGCGACTGATAAATGACTTATAGGCTACTTACATGTCACTTATAC
>NW_014577177.1:455448-458039 GCF_000485595.1 Priapulus caudatus | reverse complement strand
ACACTGACTGTCAATGCAGTTCAACACTGACTGTCAATGCAGTTCAACACTGACTGTCAATGCAGTTCAACACTGACTGTCAGTGCAGTTCAACACTGTCAAGCATGTATGAGTTATTTAATGATGTAACTCGGAAAAAATACCTAACGTAGGAATGCATCTCCATTTATATACAATGCGATTCACGCTAAGGAATTTCGCATTACAAGCGTGTTTTTTAGGAATAAATTAACGTAATTATTTTAAAAATAATTTAATGAAGAAAAAGAACACGGATTGCAGAAACACGAACATTCCACACATCAGGAACGTGGCGCCCTCTAAAGTCTGGGAAGCTGTCTAATATAACCAGCTCAATGTTATTGATGGCGAGCGAGAAATTGTGTAGCAACGAATTTCTGTATCGTATCGGTCATGCGATACACATTATTGGCGAACTTGCGTAACGCAAGGGGTATTACTGTACAGTACGACCTGTATATAACAACAACGTGGATGCACGCCACGTACAACATGAACTCACACCTGTCAGTGTAACCCTTGCTGAGAGTTGCATATTAAGTTAGCAGAGTAATATCAAGTCGATACTGCTTGTGGCAATCTAATTCTTGGTGGCATTTTGGGAGGGTGAATTCGCGTCTTTGTAATAAAATTACACTGTTTGTAAATCTTGGGCTCAATGGTATGCAGCATACAGCCTACACCCTGCAAAACGTTGTTTTAGGTAAATTACTGAATAAGATATAGTTTTGATAAAAACTAATAGCTACTGTGAGAAATACCCAGCCAACTTGTTAAAAACAAGGTATCTGTTTTCAGATTGTGAATTTCAAGCTCAATTTGGATTGTGAATGGTTGCAACCGTCGGATGCAGCTCTGACCAGCATAAAACTATTGTGTGTCGTTCGCTCGCTCTCGCACTCTCTCTCTCTCTCTCTCTCTCTCTCTCGTTCTACCCCTCTCTCTTTCGCGCGCTCTCTCTCTTTCTCTCTCTCTCTCTCACTTCATGTCTATCTATCTCCATCTCTCTCGTTCGCTCGTTCGCTTTGACTTTCCCCCTCTCTGTCGCCCCCTTTCTCCCACCATCTGTGCCTCTTTCTCTTTCTCTCAATTTATCTATCTACCCATGTATCTAACTCTATCCTATCTATCTATCCTTTTCCTGCGCGCGCTCTCTCTCGCTCTATCTCTCTCTCTCTCTCTCTCTCTCTCTCTCTCTCTCTTTCTCTCTCGCTCTCGCTCTCTATCTCATTCACTCTCGCTCGCGCGCTCTCTCTCTCTCCCTGTCGCTCACGCTCCCTCGTGGTCTCTCTCTCCCTGTCGCTCACGCTCCCTCGTGATCTCTCTCTCCCTCTATCCCTCACGCGCGCTCTCTCTCCCTCTTTCTGTGTGTCTATCTATCTCTCCCTCGTTCGCTTTCCCTCTCTCTTTCTCTGTCGCTCGCTCGCTCTCGCACTCGCTGTCTCTCTATCTCTCTCTCTCTCGCTCGCTCTCTCTCTCTCTCTCTCTCTCTCTCTCTCTCTCTCTCTCTCTCTCTCTCTCTCTCTCTCTCTCTCTATCTCTCTCTTCATGTCTAGTTATCTTCTCCCCCTTTCTCGTTCGGTCTCGCTTTACCACCTCTTTGTCGCTCGCTCGCCCTCGCTTTCTCTTTCTCTCTCCCCTCTCTCATCTTCTCTCATATGATCACCTTATACAAGTAGCCGGTCAAGAAACTCTACAAGGCACAGCCAGGTTACGAACAAAGTGGTTTGTAAATACATTCTGCGAAAATCCTAGTCCAAATTATTTAGAGCTTCTTTTCGTTCTCACTATAAACCCCATAAACCTCGTCTACACGACGACGCTTAAATCGAGTTAAGCTAATTCGAGTTAAGCGTTAACTCGAGTTAGCGATTATGTAGCGGCTACACGACAACACCCGATAGCGATTATTACCGATTTATTATGCATGCGTGCGTATGTAAATGTGCGTGCGTGTGCGTGCGTGCATGCGTGAGTGTGTGCGTGTGCACGTACACGTGCGTGCGTCCGTGTGTGTGCACGTACACGTGCGTGCGTGTGTGCGCGCGTGTGCATGTGCACGTAGACGTGCGTGCGTGCGTGTGCACGTACACGTGCGTGCATGCGTGCGTGTGCACGTACACGTGTGTGCATAAGTGTTATACAATTATACACAGCGTTACGAAAGCAATACGTTTCAGATAAATGTTAGTAACGCAAAATTCCATAACGTAAAGTGTAAGTAATAACATAACGTACCATGTTCTCATTGACTTTGATGATATAATTAGAATTGAATTCCTAAGAAAAATTTAATCGGCCAAAGGAAGCAGGAAATAATTCAGCGATCCCCCTAATACCGACACAGTTATAAATGCAAGTATACATTGAACATTCAATGATGTAACGCAACAAAGCGATCAACGATCAGTATCTGGAGAACACGGGGCGCAGGACACTGACTGTCAGTGCAGTTCAACACTGACTGTCAATGCAGTTCAACACTGACTGTCAATGCAGTTCAACACTGACTGTCAATGCAGTTCAACACTGACTGTCAATGCAGTTCAACACTGTCTGTCAATGCAGTT
>NW_014577177.1:446713-449213 GCF_000485595.1 Priapulus caudatus | reverse complement strand
CCTCCGCCGGCAAATTGCCACATGAAATACGAACCCCCCCCCCAAAAAAAAAAAAAATAAAAAAAAAAAAATTACCCCACCCCCCCAATACAAAGCTGGCTACGGGCCTGATATGGTAGTAACTATATACTAGTTGTGTTGTGTGAGAAGACAAGGATGATTGCAGGGAAGCTGCGTTAAGCTGCGGCATCATCGCCAGCATCTGCATCATCATTAGCTCATGCTCACGCTCTTCCCTCCTCGCCCGCTCCTCCTCCCTCCTCGCCCGCTCCTCCTCCCTCCTCGCTCGCTCCTCCTCCTTCCTCGCTCGCTCCTCGCCCACTCGCAACCTGCAGAGTTCAGACTGCTGTTCAACTGCTGCTGCACAGATCCAGATACCACTTCGCGTATTCGTTAGAATTATCTATGAAGGTTCCCAGCAGATCCTTAAGGTCTGACTCGGGTTGCGGCCCGCCTAAATGAAACACGTGCGAGCAAACTCAAACAACGCTTTTATTGTTCATTCACAGTTTATTTACGACAGTGTATCGACCCGACGTGTGTTTATTATTTATATTGCTAAGATTTTTTCTCCACGGGAAAGACTGTATTCATTACGTGTGCTTTTATTTTAATTATATGCAATAAAGATTTAATAATAAACAATAATTAAAGTTTACAACAATAATTAACTGTTTTCCGATCCTTTCTACTGTGTGTTATTTAGTCTGATGACGATTTATTTCGGACAGCGCCCTAGATACTTGAACATGATGTCTCTACGTGAAACAACTAATAGTTCTGTGTTCCTCTACTGTTTATATTGTTTACGCGTACTAGTCACATGCAAGCCGCTCCAAAAGCGTATTATGTAAGTTTATTATACATAACACGTACATAACAGTATACCACACACACACTCGTGTACGTGATTTGTCAATGTAACCACGAACATAATATGATCTACAGTATGTATGAGTATGGATGTGTTAGTGATCATTACTCACGTGTTTTGCGACGCATTCGCTGTAGCTTTGCTGCGATCCATGGCAGTTGCTTTGCCTGATGGGTGGGGCAAATAGCTGCTCCTTCATATCCCCCGTCTACTCAGATTTCTACGTTCCCGAAATCACTAAACAATCTTGAATCTCTTCACACTCACTGCCTTCAAAACCTATATGAAATAATTTTAAGTAAATTTAGATAATTTCACTATACAATTTAATTGAATACACATCAAATTCATTAAAGAGAGCAAGACCGGTTGTTGAAACTCATGATAACAGGTGATACAGACTGACACTGGATCATATATATGCCACTTCAAAAACGTTTGCAAAATCGAGCAAAGTTACTTGCCTTTAAAAATATATAATAATAATATTGGCTATGATATACTAAATAATAGACTCATACAGACATGTTTATTTATACATTAGATTTGATTTTGACATTTCTATGGAGAATCATTGACGGGCTGCAGAAGTGCTAAGAGCAAATTAAGGTATTTGTTAATATACTGTTACATAACACCCTGAAATGGGAAAACTATTCTAAACAAATTTGCTCCCTCCCTGCTTCTCGATGGTTCCTGTAACGTTACACTGTAAGGAAATGTGGGGCTTATCTCAGCTATGCAACTCTAACTAAACTTTTCATTAGATTATCCATCATATTTTTAGTCAGAAAAGCTAACAAACCTCTACGTTTCATAAATGTGCTCTTAAGCTCTTAATAACTTAAAAATTATATTATATTAAGTACGTACTTAATCAATTGCCTGTCATGTGTTTCCTCATTGTTATTGATAGGAAAAATCTTTGCAGTGGGAATTGTTGTCTAGGAGCACAGCACTCGACGCCCCCTGGTGAGACCATGACTCTCTACAACAAGCTTAGCGCCCCCTGGTGAGACCGCAGCACTCTACATCAAGCTTAGCGCCCCTTGGTGAGACCGCACCACTCTACATCAAGCTTAGCGCCCCCTGGTGAGACCACACTACGCTACATCAAGCTCGTCGCCCCCTGGTGAAACTGCACCACTCTACATCAATCTTAGCACCCCCTGGTGATACCATGACTCTCTATATCAAGCTTAGCGCTCCCTGGTAAGACCATGACTCTCTACATCAAGCTTAGCGCCCCCTAGTGAGACCATGACTCTCTATTTCAAGCTAGTTGCCCCCTGGTGAGACCTGACTCTCTACATCAAGCTCGCCGCCCCTTGGTGAGACTGCACCCACTCTACATCAAGCTTAGCGCCTCTTGGTGAGACCATGACTCCCTACATCAAGCTCGTCGCCCCTTGGTGAGACCATGACTCTCTACATCAAGCTTAGCGCCTCTTGGTGAGACCATGACTCCCTACATCAAGCTCGTCGCCCCTTGGTGAGACCATGACTCTCTACATCAAGCTTAGCGCCTCTTGGTGAGACCATGACTCCCTACATCAAGCTCGTCGCCCCTTGGTGAGACCATGACTCTCTACATCAAGCTTAGCGCCTCTTGGTGAGACCGCACCA
>NW_014577177.1:435954-446703 GCF_000485595.1 Priapulus caudatus | reverse complement strand
ACGTATCATTGATTATATATTAATATATATCGAGATATCGAGTTTTGTTTAATTCTGTGAATAACGAAGACTTTGAATATGGTAAATTTAGTTATCCACATTTTTCTATGCTGGTTACTGTGACGTTATAAGGACAGACGAGAAATGCCTCAGCTATGCAAGCCTGATTAAGTAAAAATGCACTTTTTTATTTTATGGGACGTCATATTTCGCCAATCATAAATCCAATAAATTTTCACGTTTCGTAAACGTTGCTCTTAAGCTTACATGTTTGATTAATACATCAATTTATCAAGTACTTAATCAATTGATGTCATATGTTTCCTCATAGTTAATGATATGAAAAATCTTTGCCTTGATGTAGTGTGAGGACCTCTCTTACGCCCTGGTAGAGGAATGCCGCAGAAGAGGAGAAGCAGGAGCGGAGGAGGCAGAGGGAGCATGATCCACACCGATTCGCGTCGGGGAACTTCCGAGACAAACCAACGTAACTGACGGTTACAGTGTTTTATACTGATATTCCACGTGTTTTTAGACAAATTTGTTTTATTTTATACTAATCGTTTATTGTAAGTTCAATCCCATATGTATATGAGCACGTGGTCTCGCGTTTTATGTGTACGACTGCGGCCCGTTGTCAGAAATTCTCATTTCATGCTCATTCAACTAGAACAACTAGCACTAGAACTAGAACAACTATAGCTATGGAACTAGAACAAGTAGCTCTGGAACTAGAACAAGTAGCTCTGGAACTAGAACAAGTAGCAGCAGAACTAGAACAACTAGCTCTAGAACTAGAACAAGTAGCACTAGAACTAGAACAACTAGCTATAGTACTATAACAAGTAGCTCTGGAACTAGAACAAGTAGCACTAGAACTAGAACTGGAACTAGAACAAGTAGCACTAGAACTAGAACAACTAGCTATAGTACTATAACAAGTAGCTCTGGAACTAGAACAAGTAGCACTAGAACTAGAACATCTAGCTCTGGAACTAGAACAACTAGCTCTATAACTAGAGCAAGTAGCAACCTGATTGTAATCCCATGCATGTGCGTTCACGATTGAAAGCTTTCAAATAAATATACTCCAAATAAAACGTCCGAGATTCCTCTTTATATATGGTGTTAATTATTCAAAGGCTATCAACAATACTTTTCTGAAAAATCATCAAAGAAATTGTAACATATACTGTTAAGTTTGCAGTAGATCATTGGTAATTTGAGTTGTTGTTGTTGTATGGCGGTGTTGACATTACCACTGACCTTGACCAAGACCTCGTCCAATGCCATGGACTTGAGCTCAAGGTAATGGCCTTGACCTACTTTTTCATTTTTAAACGTTTTTCACAAGGTCATGGCCTTGAGCTCAAGGCCATGGCCTTGACCCACTTTTTTAAGTTTTAAAAGTTTTACATTAATAGGCCAAGGCCATAGCCTTGAGCTCAAGGCCATGGCCTTCACCACTTTCAAAATATTTACATTATCAGCTAGGTGAGGATCCTTGCCAAGTGCAAGGTCAATGTATGTTTACATTTCTTCCAATGAATCTGAAAATATTGGACTTTGGTAATTGCCTGGATTTGAACCCAGGATTATTGAATACAAGCCCGTTACGCTACAGACGGACCCAAACATACCATTCCTTAAATGATCAGCTCAGATGTATGTGTTATATTTAGCTTAACAGCAGTTAGAAAATATTTTACTATGTTAATTGACAAGATTTGAACCCCGGACTACTGACTAGCAACACAACACGCTACGCAAACACCCAAACTTCCAATTCGTGTTTTGTTCAGATCGTATGTGTGTATTATGTTTTCGTTTTATAAAAATAAGAAAAACTAAACACTGACTCTTGCCCAACCTCGGATATCATTACTCGTTTTGTTTTTACAACTGGTTGAAAAGTAGGTATTTTTACGAATACATTGCGTTTTAGGGGCATTTCGTTCTCCTTATATGATATATATAATATATTATATTATCCTTATATTATTATTTATTATTATGGACAAAATAATGGCCATTTTCCAAAGTGCGCATCGTCAAATGGTTTCCAGCGAAAAAGATGGTTCTAGCGTTTTAGCGTTCTGGTCTCGACGTTCTAGCGAAAAACTATCGTTATAAAATCAATGTGAAAAAGAGAAACACAACAGCATAATTTACACAATTGCTATAATAGTACTTGTCATTATAAAACAAATAACTAGTAATTGTGTTAGTTGTCTACACCCGCGCGCGTTCAAACCCGCACACACGCACTTGCACGCGCACGCACACGCGCACGCACACGCGCACGCACACGCACACGCACACGCACACGCACACAACACACATTGCTGCCAGTTCAGTGCATACAAAGCCTTTCGGCTTGGTTCTCGACCATTTATTGAACCCTAAAATTCTTATTTACACTTATACAAGAAATATCGCTTGCTTTATTCTGGATATTACATATTATGGTCTTTATCATTATGTGAGTTTCGAATAAATTTCGCATGATTGCCAGTCGGTACTTTGTGACTGCGTAATGCCAATTTGCCCGCAAGGAAATTTTAGTCACATTTCATATGGAGGTGGAAAATTTGATAATCGGCTGATACAGACTGACACTGGATCATATATATGCCACTTCAAAAACGTTTGCAAAATCGAGCAAAGTTACTTGCCTTTAAAAATATATAATAATAATAATTTCGCAAGGCTTTCAGTACACTCGAAAATAATTCACGTCTTCATTTTTAAACTTTATATATATACCGCTAAGGTTGACACTGGAGAGACTATAATTGACAACATTCTATATGTTGTATAGTTATGCTGTAGTTAGAAGCAAACAGACAAGCGGACCCCTATTGGCCCCTACAACCTCCCTACCCTAAACCTCTTTATAACCAAGATTGATAACTATACAGGTTTAATTTCTATATGTGTTGCATATTGTTTCTGGAATGTTACTTTAATAATTTTGACAGTAATCTAGTAAATGCTTTTTTATTTATTTTACCATACTAAAATATATTTGATGCAAAACACCTCGTCTTTTGCAGACAATTATTTCTGCTGATTCCCACTCAAAAGTACAAGCACCATCAATGCAGAACATAAAATTAGAATAAAAATTTAGAATAAATATGTTCACAATTTAGAATAAATATGTTCACAATTTATACAACCTGCTAGGTTATATATTATATTATCCAGTGCTTAATTTCATCTAAATACCTTCAAAGACTTACGTGTGTCGAGTTTTCAGCTATACATACACTTAATTATTGCCACATATCAATGAAGAATAGCTAATAGTACCAACTGCACACGTACTGGACAGACACTTCAATCAGTCAGGAAATGTTGATACAGTTTCATATTCGTATAATTAAACTGTTGATAGATACATAGGAAAACGTCAGGTGATTAGCTAAGCATATATCTAAATAAGGTGGTAATTGACCTGGGTAAAAACAAATTCTGCTAAGCAAAAACTTGCCCACGTTCATTTCACAGTCGAAAATCAGTACAATTAAATATACACAGTGGTCAGCGCCTGATCTTTATTTTGATATTGTCGTTATTTACTAACCCACAGCTTTGTCGATTTCATTCTCAGATAATCCAACTGGCCTTCTCCTTAATAATCTTTTTATAATGGCTAATTATTTAACTTACACGTGCACATTTACATGAATATACGAGGCGTGCAGCAATTCAAGGAAGGAAACCGGCATTCTTACCAACCTATACACCAGAAATGCCTGCCTTAAAAACGTAATGTTTCATCGCAGTTAGTTACAACAAAGTTACAGCTTGGCATAGGTTTTGTGACAATTTCATTATTGTATCAAACGAATAAGGAATGTACTAGGAATGTGTATGCACATGTAATTCCGAGTTTGGAGAAGCAAGTCCTCATCTTGACCAAGGTGATAGAAATTATGTCAGCACTTTTTGCTGCATAGTTTTATAAACTATGAACAGGATCCCTGTCGTAAATATTTATACAGTCAAACTTACTAACTACTTTCTTGTTAACAATGCTTTCATGCAATTGATATATACATATTTACTATATCTTACTACTGACGTTACTAGTCGCCCTCTATAAAACAAAAATAACTGAATTCAAAAATTAATGAAATCAACAAAATATGATGGACAAAGTTGGACCTTAGCAAAATCGTAATATAAAATGTGACGGGGATAACACATATTGATGAGACTAGGAATGTTAGATTTGGTGATGGTGTTTTTATGAATGTATGCGAAAAGAGGAAATTTGTCTTTGTACTTCATTTCATAAAAAAGTGCACGTAGATGCTATTGATGCCAGTCTTCACTATTATAACTATCATGACCAAAATTCTTGATTATATCGAAATCTGGGCAATCATTGTAAGTCATGTTTTTATGACACAACCGAATTGAATGTGCGATCAATAAAAAACGTCCTGCGCTTTCCTTTTCCTTTTTTCCATTTCTTGATGATGAAAATGGCAATGACACGTAAGTAAATAGCGACATTTTAGACTTCACCTGCATTTCCACGTATAGGTAAAAGTACTGGCAAGTGGCAACAAAAATCCCACTGCATCATCGATAAAGTTGCCCGACACCAGTGCAAAGGAAATTAGGTTAGTAAACAGTAGCGTAATGCAAATTTGCATGTATAAACACTGCAGGTTAGAACAGTCAGGGCAGCTGACGTCGCAGTAGAACTTTCAGGCACAGCCTGGCTCTATCGATTGCCTATGTTCACATAAATACACAATCAACAGCTAGTCAATCCAATCACCTGACTTCACCCTTAATCTTCCTCGTCCGGAGATCAGCATCGACAGTTTTCACTTATTAACAAGAGGCATTAAAACTATTCGAGCGTAACGATCATAAATCGTCGTCGCGTAGCCGGCACTACCTGCTGAAAATCTCGGTGAAGTTCTCAAACAGTATTCGTGTCAACGCATTGATGGGCGCCATTGCAGATAGGGATGCTTGCGACTGAGACCAGATCAAATTAGGACCAAAAACTATTGCGAGATTTGCTGCCGTCATCTTGTTATCCTCACTGCGCTGTATCACCTGTGAAACCAAAATAAACCACTATAATAATACAATAATAATAATAATAATAATAATACCATAATACTAACCAAAATAAACCACTATAATAATACTATGATAATAATAATAATACCATAATACTAACCAAAATAAACCACTATAATAATACAATAATAATAATAATAATAATAATAATAATACACACAGTGTTACCACACGTCATGCAGTCATCTGCATTTTTTAAATGTGAATTATTAAAGAATAAATGACACATTTAACTAAACGTGTTTAAATCTGGAATATTAGTATTGTTGGAGTACCCACGATCTATAATAAGAAGGTTAGTGCGCATACCTTGTCAAGAAATTCACAGATGAATCTGAGCAGCTGGTAGTTAACCATTGGCAATTTGTTGACCAGTTCGCGCACGTATGCTACCTTCAGCTCTTCCTTGTTCAAATCTGCAGCACAATAAAGTTGTTGTTTTTGGCTATTCCATTCTCAATTGAGTGACTACGCAGGGGTGCTCTATTCACCGACACATACAGCTTTAGAAATGCCTCATTTTTTAGTTATACGCTCGCAGATCAAAATAAACATTTGTGTGTGGATCAGTCACTGCTCTTGGAAAGCAGCAAACATTACAGTCGATGTTCAAAGAAAGACAAAGTTCACAGGTACCTTGTTACCAGGGTAAGGTACTAGGTTAAAGTACCAGGTAACTTACTGTTCAAAGGGCAAAGGGTAGCTTGCATCCAGTTGGGGCTTCGAGCAGATAGTATAAACTAACATGGTGGTATCACGCTGCACTATGCAAGAAACAGAAATATTTACACTCACCTTCTACAGTAATGACATCCTCGTACAATTCAAACGTCATTAGTGGCTCTGGTAGTTCTCTCAGGAATTTCTTTAGTAAGACTGCAGCCAGATTAATGTCCCCTATCACGTTGAAATCTACATCCTGACCTGCCAATATCACCACACGATATCAAAAATCTGGGGCGATTTTAGACACCAGCATACAGTGGCTCTATAACTCGAAGGCATTAATGCTGGAGATGATCCCGCTTATATTCAATATGCAGTAGATAATGTAAGCATTGTTTTTTAAGCAAACGTGGCATGATCTGAGGTTGAAGTCACACTGTAACATCGAAAATACACATGCATAATTGAGTTGTTGCCAAGTTCTCACTATAAATATATATTATTATATTCTGAGCCAGAATTACTTTCACCCTATGTTAAAACGTAATTGCAGCATTTTCGAGCACTATTATTCCAGCACTGTTACCCGTCAGTTTATAAGATGTTTTTTAAATAAATGTTTTTATTTGCATTAAATGTCAGCTTATCGAACGTTTACTATTTGGCCAAGATTTACTAGCTATACAGCCTCCCTACCTTCGTCAATTTTTTCCTGTGTTTTGCGTATTGTACTAGCCACTGCAGATCTCCTGAATATGCCCTCAGTTCCGAGACCTGCCACACAAATATTGTAAGTGTATAGTAGGAGATTAGTCATAGATTTCGTGATATTCCTATTAAAATTTCCCATACAAGCACAAATCTTGCATTAACAGACAAGGAAATAAAGAATTTTAGTTAATTTCTGTTATAGGTGTGCACAGCATATGTATAATATGTGACATCTTACCCTCCTGCTCAAGATAGCTTGTGATTTTTTTGAGAACTGGTGGTATGGGATCCCCACCATTTCTTTCCTGTAATCTGCAAGCAGATGTAAAAGTAACTGCTTTAAATATGAGAATTAATGCGCAACTCTTGCAGATCAAACTGCACATTTGATGTGCAAGTATTCTTAGTAGTTAGTAACAATAATAGTTACTATCATACAATGTAAAGTTATGTTCAAAAGTGTCAGTTGACACCTTTTCAGGCTAGCTGTATGAGAAGCAAAAGATTCAATGGGAGAGTAAAGGTCACATAGATTGTTAAATAAATACTGCTACTTGATGGCACACACAAATTTCCACTTCACTTACTTTATTTTACTTTCATTTACAATACAGCTACTACATTTAGACATTACTAGAATCTAAAAAGTTATCAATTCCGATTCATATTCACGTTTGAACTGGCACTCCAAACTGCTGTGTGCTCAGGATGCGGTCAGTGTAGAATGCACCAGATTGGGGCTGAGATGTTCTCTTGTATCTCTCCATCATACGTGCATCGTGGCTACAGAACACAAAATTAGAGCAGGAACTGAGGCAATATCTTTTCAGGTAATCTCTTATGACATGTTTAACAGTGAATAATACGGGTAAAGAATTCTGGTACTATTCGACAACTGTCTTTTGTTTCGGATTACGATGTCATGTTTAATCTAAAAAAAAACTCATTTTTATACGATCTGTAATCAACACTTTATATGCAGGATTAAACAACATAGCACACCAATAAAAAAGAATAACTACAACCACAACAAAATTATGATCTAGACACATTGGGCACCATTGCAAGACTCTTACTCGAGCACAGGTTTAGGTATCTTTAGCTGGTCAAAATGCAGATGTGACTTCAGTTCATTCAGGTAGTTCACATACATCACCTTCTTGCCAAACTTTGCACTGAAAATGAGAAGAACCTCGTTAATAATTATCAACAACATTTCTGCATTTCAAATTAGATTTGTTAACATGTCAACAAAACTTGTGAGTGATTTTTGCTCAGTCACGAGAGATGCCACCGCCTGGTATGCTATCTCTACAGTATGTTAACATTATCTACATTTCGAGATAGGTACCAGTTTATAAAAATTTGCGTCATGTAACTACGTGTACTCGTTTTGTGAAAGCCTTCGAAAATTCCATTCTTACGAATCTCAAGACACACTCAAGACTTTCAACAGGCACACGTTTGCTATGCACTTACTGTTTTATAGCCTATAACACCACAAGCTCGTAATAATTTTTAAGGCTGAAGTAATCGTTAATATATACGCTGACAAATCAGACTGAATTTATTTTTTTTATTTTTTTTAAGAAATTAGCAGTTTTAAACTCTCGATCATACATGTACATTATATTATATGTATTTAATTGTGAAATTCATACCACGAAAGATCATGCAAAATACTAACCTCAGTACTGGCTTAAACATGTTCCACAGAATGCGGATAAAATTTGATGGATGGACTAAATATAAGGCTTTCAGATTCTTCTTATACCTGAAAAAAGAGAAAACACATTTCCACTTGGTTAATTGGTCAGTTAAACTACAATTGATAAATAAGCATTTAAGGGGTTCATTGTTTGTATCACTTCATTCTTAGTAGAATGTGTTATCATTATCAAAAGCCAATTATAAATGTACATATAACAAATAATAAAAAAAGTCCATAAAATTGGAAATGTAACAAAGCAATTTTCATGACATACTTCCTGTCAAACATCTTGTATGCCTCCCAAAGCCAGGCCAGCGAGGGCTTGTTATGACTTCTAAGGCCATAGTGAAAGTATACCAGGCTGTAGTCATTCTCTACGTACTTGTCCAAAGTGTACATCAGATATCTGCATCAATCGTTAGCAGCAACAAAGTCAAGCATTAATTACCTCTATGTAATGATCACTTTGCTCTATTGCTGGTGAACGCACACTGCAAGGTCACCTTCCCGGAAACACTTTCTTAATTTGCTTGCATAGCGAAAAATATTAAACAATGGTGAACTTTAGCATGTGTGGATTTTTAACAATTTGCAATCACACATTTGAAATGGAATCTGCATTATTATCTTATAATTAAATACAATTACTTACACTTACAGTCAGTTTTCAGTCAGTCACAGTTTTCTAAATTAGCAGATTTATTCACAGTTTTACCTGAGAAATCTGTCGTGATTGAAAGACTTGTTAGAAGGTAGTTTACACGCTGAGATCACAATCACTTTCCTGCCATATACGTCGTCACCTGTTGCAACATGTAAAAAATGTAATCAGATTTAGGAAATACTTTCTCTTGCACTCTCACTCTCTCTTTCCATCTTTCTCTCTCTCTCTCTCTATCTCTCTCCCTCTCACACACACCCTCTCCCTCTCTTTCTGTCTTTCTCTTTCTCTCTCTCTCTCTCTCTCTCTCTCTCTCTCTCTCTCTCTCTCTCTAAATATAAAACATCACGAAGCTAGACTGCCATCAGAAACTCTCCCATCTACCTGCAAACTCTACAATCCCATGTTCCGCCACTTCCATGAAGTCGTCACTCTGTGGTAGGCTTTCGTCTGGGGTTCCTAGCTCTTTTTCGAAGTTTGGCTCAAAGTAGCTCTCCTCCGCTTGCACACTCGCCTCCCCAGCCATGTTGATCTCGTCCACCAGCTCCTTCAGTTCTAAAACACAGCCCCAGAAAAATTCAACATACTGTCTGCAACACTCGTAACAGTAATGTGATTGCAGCCATTACTATATACAACATGCCCAAAAGCATCTTACCAAGACTTCACAACTATAATCATTAACTAGAGGCATCCATAAAAATTTCTTGTTCACCGTAACTACTCTACCTCATCAATTTTTCTCATAAGACAAAGACACTTTTGTAACTAATTTTTAAACTCAAGCTTCCAAAGAACACATTAGCCAACTTCTGCCCTTTACCTTGATAATATAATTAAGGTATGCAGTAATAATTAAGGTAATTAATAGTTCTTTCACATGCCCGAGTTAGAACTGTGTGGTTTTACAAATGTAAATACATTCCGAGTGCGAACGGTACAGCAAACATCACACTCGTACCTTCTTTGGCGGACTGCTGCAACTCAGAGTCATCAAACTCCAACTGTGGCTCTTCAGCCCAGATCATGTCTTCAACATCCTCATGCTCAACCTTCTCATACCCTGCAAAAATAAATTTCACACGCCAAATACTAGAGGTGGGATGATCCAGGTAACCCACAATACGATACGTATCATGATACAACTTTCACAGTGCAACAGGTATTGCGATACCTCCAAGAAAAATTACCTAGCAACCTATACGCTTAACCGGTACACTACCAATAATGTGAATGCTTACAAATCATTATCGTGGAGCGCTTAGTAAACAACTGCTGTCATGTATCATCCAGGTTTGGATCGCAATATATATATATATATATATAAATTATCGATGTGACGTCCTATATCCCTACTACCTACAATTTGAAAAAGTAATTCGGATAGGGGTACGGATTTAGGGGTAGCCCATTTAATTGACTATTGGCTACTGCCATCAGGCCTTATTACCTCTGCCAAGGAGGTTATGTTTTCACCCCTGTTAGTTTGTTGGTTTGTTTGTCAACAGGATATCTCAAAAAGTTACGTACGGATTTTGATGAAATTTTTTGGCACGGGTTGGTCTTGGGCCAACAACCAATCGATCAGATTTTGGTGCTGATCCGGATCCAGGAAGTTTTTGAAGAATTTCTCATCATTGACCGTAGTGTTGCGGTTTACTCTCTAACCGCTTCGCTTCGTTTCGCTTTCTCTCTCTGTAGGGGTTTATGATGTGTCACCTCCGCGTTAAACCCTACTAAAAATTATATCGATAGCTATATATAGATCTAAATGATAGTCTATGGGTATCCAAAAACTATCATGATACTGATAGTGTTGATGTTGTTTTGGCTCGTCTTGATTGGCCTCCTCTTCGTGTCTGCTTTCTACATGCTAAACTCATAACTT
>NW_014577177.1:433570-435502 GCF_000485595.1 Priapulus caudatus | reverse complement strand
TAAATTATCGATGTGACGTCCTATATCCCTACTACCTACAATTTGAAAAAGTGATTCGGATAGGGGTACGGATTTAGGGGTAGCCCATTTAATTGACTATTGGCTACTGCCATCAGGCCTTATTACCTCTGCCAAGGAGGTTATGTTTTCACCCCTGTTAGTTTGTTGGTTTGTTTGTTTGTCTGTCAACAGGATATCTCAAAAAGTTACGGACGGATTTTGATGAAATTTTTTGGCCGGGTTGGTCTTGGGCCAACAACCAATCGATCAGATTTTGGTGCTGATCCGGATCCAGATCTGGATCCAGGAAGTTTTTGAAGAATTTCTCATCATTGACCGTAGTGTTGCGGTTTACTCTCTAACCGCTTCGCTTCGTTTCGCTTTCTCTCTCTGTAGGGGTTTATGATGTGTCACCGCCACGTTAAACCCTACTAAAAATTAGATCGATAGCTATATATATAGATCTAAATGATAGTCTATGGGTATCCAAAAACTATCATGATACTGATAGTGTTGATGTTGTTTTGGCTCGTCTTGATTGGCCTCCTCTTCGTGTCTGCTTTCTACATGCTAAACTCATAACTTTCCATAAAATTTATCATGATCAAGTGAAGATTGGCATCCCCTCTTGCTTAATGAAGGTTGCCCGGGGGGGGTCACTATATATGCCGGTATTGCCCCATGTGCGTTCCAAATTTTGCGGGTTAGGGGGGTGTTTTTCAACTTCTAAAGCGGGCCCGCGCGGGAGCAAATAGGCTCTGCTTTACAAAGCTAATCCCGCAATAAGCCCTCGGGATCGTTCAAGTCAAGCACCGCGCCCGCAGTAGGCCCCCCTTATGGGCCCCCTCCATTCCCTCCACTCTTTGTGTATGCAATAGGGGGTGGTAATCTTCAATTGTGTCTGCAATTGCAGTAGGGTTTTCCAATGTGCAGTTCGCACTAGGGGGCCTATTATTTTTAGTGAGAACGCACATGGGGTAATACTGGCATATATAGTGACCCCCCCCCCGGGATTGATGGATGGATGGATGGATGGATGGATGGATGGATGGATGTACTTATATAGCCTCGCGTACAGTTTGCCGCTGGCAGTTGCCAGCGGAAACTGTACGCGGGGCTATAGTACTAGAGCCAAGATGTGTAGACTGTAGTGGCTGCTGCTGACAATGCTGTTGCAAACAGAATCTAGTCTAAACAAGAGCAATCGGAGATAGCAAACCTCCGCCACAGCGTAAAAGTCCCCCCATCGTGCTGGTTCACCCAATATTGTTCTTTCTACTCTCTATGACTATTGTTGTTTGACTCTGCATTGACACCATGCACGGCACATATATCTATAACCTCATAACCTCATAAATATTAGTCTTCAAAGGTCTTAGGGACTATAACGAAGACAGCGAGAGTAGTGGATCAAGTTGATAGATCAACACTGTGGATTGCAGTGGAAAAAGTTGCAATTTTGCAATTTACCAATGATGAAGGAATAGAATTCCAATACGGAAACACTGATCACGCTCAGATCATCGATGGATCGCGACAACTTCCGGGGGGGGGGGGCACTATATATGCCGGTATGACCCCATGTGCGTTCTCACTAAAAATAATAGCCCCATAGTGCGAACTGCTCTAGATTGCGAACTGCAATTTGAGAAATACCACCCCTATTGCATACACAATGAAAATATCGCCACCCCCTAATTACATACACAATCGAAAAGAGTCCTACCCGGACCCCTACCCCTATTGCGAGGTCTTGCAGACAAGTGCGAGGCAAAGAGTGGAGGGAATGGAGGGGCCCATGAGGGGGGCCTACTGCAGGCGCGGTGCTTGACTTGAACGATCCGAGGTCTTATTGCGGATTAGCTTCAGGGGTAGAAATAAGGACAATATGCAAGTTAGCCCGAAGGCTAGTAAGGTACAGGTTTGTACTAG